>NC_016483.1:89245-166914 GCF_000227115.2 Naumovozyma dairenensis CBS 421
TGGTTATCACTTCGGTTTTGATCCGGANAACCCCGGTTCGAATCCGGTGGACCTTTTTATTTCTAATTTTTTTAAATTATATCTTAAAACTTGTCACGTTCTAGGCTATTTGGCCTTTTCCGTGGCGCGTTTCTCGAAGGTGACCAACGAAGTGAACGAGTGAAAATTTTCCATGGCATCGCTTTCTGAATGGGTTCGATGAGTTTCAGCGAATACCATATATATATATAGAGACATTGAAATGGGAAATTTGAATCTGAAGTTATCTTGATGCTCATTTATAGAAGAGAAGAAAAGAAAACATACAACTAGATCCCTAGGAACCTAGATCATAGAAAGAAGAGAATATTATATCCCATCACATAATATCTCATCACATATATCCCATCACATAATATCTCATCACATAACATTACATCACATAACATCGCATCAGATCCTCACCGAAAGGATCATCACATCACCGAAAGGAACATACTCATCGATAGACATACTCATCGATAAACATACTACTCATACTACTCACCGATAGACAGTAATACACATCCATAGGATTGATAATTATCTGCTATTCATCGAGCTTAGTGTACGTATATTTTAAGAGCTACAAGATATAAGTTTTGATACTGGTAATAATTATCTGCCGGTATAGATCTAACTATTGAGCTTATATTGGATACAGAGATAATAGAATAGTAGATATTGCATTCGTTATCTTCAAATTTCTCAAAAGTAGAAATATCAGAGATAAGACACACCAGATTCGTAACTCATTATCAAGGTAATCAAGATAATAAGGACACAACTTCACCCAAACTGGTCATAACAGACGTAAAAGATTTCATATCATAGACGTCTATAATTTTTTTATAAAGGATCAAGGTGCAGGGTAAGTTGACTTATAGTCGGCTGTTAAATAAGAGTGCGGTTTATATATTATCGCGAGGTAATATATCACAAAATCGTGACAGAAAGCAATTGCTATATAAACTGAGGAACATGGCAAGAGAAGAAATATTCAACGAGACAGCCATTATGTATTGGAAAAAAGCAATCGCATAAAACCCAAAGGATATACATGTACATTAAGAGTGATAAGGAAGCTAAAAATCCATAATAGCCTCCCTAATTGGGCCAATTGAAGTTTGATCATTTCCTGTACTTGCTTTTTTAAAAGAATATTCGGTGTTTGAATTAATATAAAAAGCATCACTCATTTTCATATAATGATTGACGATTTTTCGCCACCTTCCCTTGTTTCTTATCACGATATTTTTTTGAGATTAACATTGTAGTATGGTTTTGCAGTTAGCTATTTCAGTTACAATTGTGTACTTGCGTTAACGAACTTGCGTTCCTGAAAAATATTAGAGCGATAAGTTATTCTTGTGTTTTATATTCAAAAAGGGAAGCGTATGTAGTTACCATGGTTACGCTAGCATTTATCTAACATAGTTGCACCTTCTAATTCGCGTAAGTATCGAATCAGACTATATATATGTATGTACTCAGAACACTCGACACATTACGGTGAAGTATACAGGTTCATAAAGAAAGGTGCATAGTTCAAAACTCAGTGGTAGTGGCCTCTTTTTAAGTAACCTTGACAGGATTCTAGTAAGACTTTCTTGCAATGCATTTTAGCACTAGAAATAAACACTTTTTTTTTAACTGATTGTATTTCAACATGATTAGAGATTGTTGTTCTTGATTTCAACTATCTGAAGTACAGAGCAGGTTATAGTAGGCGGTGTATTGCTAACGGATCCCAATAGCAAACCCTTTCGAAGGACGAATCCTCATATAATAATCTAAAATTACGCAATTTTTTACTGTGTACCACAGACACCACTGCCATTCGTAAAGGTATCTGAGACTAATATAACTCTTATTCGGCACATTAATTGTTCACATTCAAATATACTTCTTTGCAATGGTGGGTATCATATATGATTATTTTAGACTCGTCATTACTGTTACAGAAGTCTTTTCATATAAAGAACATCTCTATCGGTGGCTCAATACTGGTGGCACATAGAAAAGTTATTGCAAATGACCATTACAAGATATCTAAAAAGGGTTGAAAGCTTTCTTCTTAACCTCGCAGTAATTTCTTAATATTGAGGCTAAAACATGGCAA
Organism: Naumovozyma dairenensis CBS 421; assembly: GCF_000227115.2. Taxonomy (NCBI): domain Eukaryota; kingdom Fungi; phylum Ascomycota; class Saccharomycetes; order Saccharomycetales; family Saccharomycetaceae; genus Naumovozyma; species Naumovozyma dairenensis. The sequence goes on from NC_016483.1 coordinate 91,386, forward strand.
GTTATTGTAAGCATATTCTATAGGTGCAGTACCTCATAAAGCTCGAAACGGAAACTTCCTGCAAGATGTAACGAAAATCTACTGTTTTTCTTTTAATCTGAAAAAAAAAACCTAGGCCCAAGATCAGCTCATAATAATAAACCATTCTTTTTAGCTTCTTTATTCAACAACCTATCGGTTTCACTACCGTATTTATTGTTTCCTTTGCCAATTGTATGACCTTCCTTGTAAGCATAATCTAAATTGATTCTTTTATTAGCAATTAATTCATTATCCAGTTTCCCAATAGCTGCATCAGAATCTGGATAGAATTTGAAGAAAATGTGAGCACAACGAAGTGTGTTATTTGAAAGATAAAAAATTTCAGGTTCTTTAAAAAGAGGGCCGAATTTCTCGAAAATGTTAGATAATTGTTGGATATCCACAGATTCATCCAAATTTTTAACAAATACTTTGGCAATTGGTAGTACTTCCACTTGTTTGGAAGTGGTGTAAGTTTTGTTGTTTGAACTAGGTAAATTTTGAACTGATTTTCTTACTTTCAAAAATCGATCATATAAAGAAACAGTATTATTCATGACTTTTACAACATAATTGGTATCCTCTGGGGTATAAAATTCAATAAAGGCATATCCTTGATGAGTTTGGAGTAGTTTATCCTTTGGGTAGGCAATTTTCGAAATAGGACTTACCTGTACAAATAGTTCATACAATTGTGCCTTGGTTACATTTGGATCAATGTTACCAACATAAACTGACAATTCGGGATTACTCATTTGTGAGTTCATTTTGGAAGAGGAACAGACTTTGTAAATACACTCAAATATACAATTGGCAGTGTCCAATGACGCTTGATACGTTGATAATTGTGAAAGAGTTGTGAAGATTGATGACATTTTTTGCATGTACTAACAAGATATAAAGTTAAAAAATTATCCAGGACTGTTAGCGCCGTCGGATTTGAACATATTTTTTAATGGGTACATAAAGTTCTTTGTATACATAAAATACCATTTTGGTAAATAAACAACTTTAAAAAAACAAGCTGCCCAGAATGATACACATATCAGTATATTACAGTATATGTATTGTGAACCATATTAACAGTTAAAAAATTGAAAAGTTACATAGATTAGAGATTGAATAAAAAGTGAATGAGCAAAGCGGGCGAGTTAATATTAAATGGGCCCAAGGATAGCAAAGCGATATTAAGAATTGTGTTTTTTCTTAGTTATTATTGGTAAAATGCGAGGATTTGTTTATATTGGTAAGCCGATATAATTATATTTCTTTTTTCTTCAAGTACTGGAATAGATTTGGTCGACTTGGCGTTTCACAGCATCTAAGATCTTCTTTCTCTTTAGTTTTTGTGCTGAAGTCACGAAACCGTTTTGGGGGGTCCATTCATCATCGAAACAGACGATCCCTGCTAAGAACTCGATACCAACCAAACCTTGTTCTTTACCTGTCTTTAACATATCTTGGAAGATAGCATTAACCAATTTTTTGTCTGTTAAGTAAGGTTCGATGTCATCATCAGTTTCCTTCATGACACCCAATTGTTTGGCTAATTTACGTACTGGTGCATGATTTGGTACTATAATTCCTACCGGTTTGACTTTATTTTCATCAGCGTAGACACAAATATTTTGAACGTATTGATTGGATCTATAGATGGATTCTAATTTTTCTAATGCAATATATTCACCGTTTTGGGTCTTAACTAAGTTCTTCTTTCTATCAATAACTTTCAAATGGCCATGTGGAGTCCATTCACCGATATCACCTGTCATGAACCAGCCATCTTTAGTCAGAGCCTTTTCAGTTTCTTCAGGATTTTTATAGTATTCTGGTAATACGCAGGCACCTTTGATCCAAACTTCCCCTTGATTATTCTTAGCTAGATAACCTAATTCTTCTACGTCTACTAATTTTACAGTGACTGCACCAGTCAAATCACCTGCAACACCTAATTCAAAATGTGTTGGATCTAAGATAGTAGTATTGGCAACAGTTTCTGTTAGACCATACCCTATTAGCATTGGACAAATTAAGTTTGTAATAAATTCTTGAGCGTTTCTACTTAATGGAGACCCACCATTCAACATATATCTTAAGTTACCACCGGTAGCATTTCTAACTTTCTTAAAGACGATATTACCCAAGAGATTACCACCTGGTATATAATAATTATTCATTTTCAATTTAGCGTAATATGCAGCCCAAAATATTTTCCTTGTAATCATTGGTAATTCGTTAATTTGTTGTAATATCCCCTTTCTAACAGTTTCCCACACTGCTGCAACACCGACCATAATTGTTGGTTTAAACTCAATAAGATCACCTTGACAATTCCTCACAGAATTATTAGTCAAAGTTTTCACAGTAGCATAACCTAAACATGACCCCCATAGTATGGATAACAGTTCGAAAGCCATTTCAAAGATATGAGCCAATGGTAAGAAAGCAATGACACGGTCTGTAGGCCCTGTAATACCTTGGACGTTTAAACTTGCACCACCAATCCCTGCAACTATATTTGAATGTTTCAAGACGACACCCTTTGGGTCACCTGTGGAACCAGAAGTGTACATGATACACGATAAATCATCTGGTTTTGGTAAATGTAATTCAATATTGTTATCATTTTCTTCACCTAATTCCAAGATTTCATCAAATGAATAAACTTTAATGTCAGGTCTAATTTCTTTAATCTTTTCTATAGCTTCATTGGCAGTGCTATATAGTTTCCCATTTTGTCTCTTGTCATTTGGATCAATCTTATCAGTATGAATGACGTATCTAATTCCTTTACATTCCTTCAATGGGTTAATTAAAGAATTCAACAAGGAATTATCAGTGAAGATGGCACTTGAATTAGTTTGACGTATGGAATGGATCAACCCATGTTCACCTAATGTATCGTATGCGGTTACCACTGGTAAAGATTGACTTTGAGCCCCCATGAACATTTTCAACCATTTATGAGATGTAGATGCGTAGATATGTAATTTATCTTCAGTATTTGGGTTTAATCCGATCTTGTTTAAACCTTTACCTAAATGATTCATGATAGTGATCAATTGTTTAAAAGTGGTGTAATGATATGGAGACAATTCATAATAAAGCCAAGTTTTCTCCACAGATGTTTCCTTACCGTCGATTAATTTCTTTACTGTTTTTTGTTCTTCATGAATTTCAATGATATCTCTCCAGCCCATGGCATTTCTGTTCCCCCATTTCTCACAGCATTCTACGATCAATTCATAAACCGTAGAACAATTCATGTTAGGTGGTCTGATTAGGGCTTTATCTGCTGCTTTTGCATTTCTTCTTGGAGCAGTTTCATGTATGTTAGCAGCTTTACCCACTTCGACTGTGTAGTGTTTTGGAGACATTTTTTTCTTTGGTTGTACAATCGTCGTTTGCTTTTGCTTTTGCTTTTGTTATCACTTTTACTTTTACTTTTACTAGTTTTTATGTTTAAGTAGCGATTTTTGGGGGGATCTCCTCTTCTCGATCTTACGATATTCAATTGGATCAATTGTTAAAGTATGTTTGAATGATGTATCTGCACTGACAAAAGTGACAGTTAATATTACTTTTAATGAACAATGGTGTCTTTGGTTTTTCCTTATATTAGAAAGAAAAAGCAAAGAGGAGGAAATGGGTGATGATCCTTATAATGTGTCAAAAAAGAAGCAACCACTACTAACTACGTAAATGATCAATTAAAATAAAATTGGAGATATCTGAGATAAAAAGGATACGTACAAAAGCAGACAGCCAACCCACCAACCATTCATCGGTTCCAAAGTGGGAAATCGCAACAAACAAACAAACAAACAAACAAACAAACAAAAAAAAACAAAAAAACAACATCAACAAAGAAAAGGGAAAAATATCATCCCATATGTTTCTCATATAACGTATGTGGTATCTTTGTTTTCAAAAGAGGAATAGGAATTTGTAAAGGAGGGGTTGTTTTGCCAGACCCATAGTGATCCCTGCATTCTACCACGATAGGTTCTCTGACGTTGCCAGAGAAGGGCCCCAAGTTTAGCTTTGATAGCCATCAGACAAAATGGCCGCACGGCCGCTAAGAGATCCCACACAGTGATGAGGAGCATGTGAAAGTTTTACTGCTTGCGTTTCTTCGCGTTTTCGTGGGAAATGAGCACAAGAATTTAAAATTAGATTTAACATTCGAATGCGAAATAATTTCATTGGAGTAACTTTCCGGTGTACGGCTGTTGCATTTTGTTATCCACCCAAAGGTATTGTATGGTATAGTTGGGGGTACGTGCTACAAGGGCATAAAGGGAATGCCCTGATCCACAAACACAATTCAATTCAATTTGACCTAAAAAAATTGCCTCGATTTGCGGAACAAATATTTTGCGGCGGTTTTGTTCCCCTTTTCCGTTTTCCGTTTTTCCCGTTTGCAAAACAAATAAGCCTCGGAGTTTCTCCCCCGTCATCCATCTCTTCGCATAGGATTAGTTTAAGCAATTCAATCCAAATCAATTTCAATTTCAATTTCAATTTCTGTTCCCCCCCTTGTTTGTTTACATAGGCAAAAAATTAAAAAATACGGGGAAAGTAAAAGATACTCAAGTGCAGTTATTTCTCCTACGACGGTTTCACTTCAAGGAGTTACATATAGCAGAAAACGATGGATATCTCCGTGCCGACTAGTTTCCCTTTATGGAGAAAGCTTCTAGAACACAGTCCTGAGATGAAGGAAAAGCAAATACGAGAGCTGTTTTACATAATTATGGCACCAGATTATGTCTTCTTGTAGGGGTTATTGTTCAAACAATAGTGACAAATTGAGGTACTAAAAGCTACATGGTAGCACAATGATTTCTTAGTCACATATCCCCGCGTTCTACTTGATTAAGGTACCAATTAACTCACCCTTACTTGAATTACCTAAAAATAGTGGATGCTTTATTGCTAAGCTACGGAAAACAGGCTTGGCTTTCTTCCAGACACACCCCCTTCTCCCTACTTCCTTGAAATAATTACCTAAACGCATTACTTTGGCATTGACTTAGTAAGAAGATTACGTATAATCAATTACTGTTTCCGACATTAGATATTTCCAAGGGGTAATAGATAATATCTTGATGCTTTTTTACCATATATAAGAGGTTGCACCTTCCACCATTCTAAATTCTTCTTCAGTTTACCTAACGTAAGTTTGTTTTTTTTACCTTTTTTGTTTTCATAATAGAACAACAATAAAAGAAAAGTTCTCGAACACATTAATACATATAAAAAAGACTTTTTCAAATACTTACAAAAAACTACAAAAAAAAATTTAATAAGAATTACTTTCAATGTCAGAATCATTCATTGATGTATCAAAGAGTGGTAATGAAGCCATTCAATTAAACCTACCGACTGGTTTAGATTTCCATATAACTAAGCAAGGTTCCGATTGGTTATGGGCCGTTTTTTCAATTTTCGGTTGTTTCTTACTTTGTTATTTAGTATTTTTCTTCTATGCTGAAATTAAAGGTTCCAAATTAACAAGATATGCTGTTGCACCAGCTTTATTAATTTCATTTTTCCAATTCTTTGCATATTTCACATATGCTTCTGATTTGGGTTGGACTGGTATTGAAGCTGAATTTAATCATATTACAGTGAAAACTTCAATAACGGGTGAACATCCAGGTGTTAGACAAATTTTCTATTCGAAATATTGTGCATGGTTTTTATCTTATCCATGTTTACTTTTCTTATTAGAATTATCAGGGTTATCAAGTTCTGATGAAGATGTTTCTGCCTTGGATACTATTCATTCTTTATTGATGCAAATGATTGCCACTGAATTTTGGGTTGTTTCATTATTAGTTGGTGCTTTAATTAAATCTACATATAAGTGGGGTTATTGGACTTTTGGTGCTGTTGCCATGTTATTGGTTCAAGGTGTCATTATTAAACGTCAATTTTTCACTTTAAATGTTAAAGCCATTGAATTTAAGAGTTTGATGTTGATGACTTCGATGTTAATTGTTTGGTTATATTTCATTTGTTGGGGTATCTCTGAAGGTGGTAATGTCATTCAACCAGATGGTGAATCTGTCTTTTACGGTGTCTTAGATCTTTGTATGTTTGCTGTTTATCCAGCTTTCTTAGTCTTTACAATTGCTAAGGATGGTAAACTTCCAAATATTACTGTAAATAATCCATTACCAGGTATTCATAAGCATCATGAAAATGAAAATGATCTACAAGAACAAGAAACTGACAGTGAAGATGAAGAAGGTGTTCATCATGAAAAGGAAGTAAGTCCTGATTCTCCAAGAGCTTCAGGTGCAACTGCTTTCCAACCAGAAGAAGATGAAGCTGCTAATGTTGAAACGTCAACCTAGGAGTTCAATAGACTATAAAGAAATTTTTTGAATCCCTTAAGATAACGTAAAAAAGTATTTTCCCAAGAATGTAATTACATTTGAAAAATGTGATCGACTCAGGGAAGACGAAGAAAAAATTATAAATCAAATAGGTTTTTATGTATATTTTTTATTCTTTGATTAATATTTAATTTAAGTTTTATGAAAATTAAATAAGCAGAGGCATTTATTCTTTTTGAGGAATTCTGAAAGTTCTATCTTTGTTTATTATATTATGTTTACTTTTCCAATTGTTTACTTTTTCGGGCATCGTGCTAGAAAGTGAAGGAAAAATAAACAAAAGATAGATCTCCAGGTTGTTAGATGTAATTTACTTCCTGTTGATAGTTCAGGGTTATCTATTAACACGTTCAAGTGTAATATATACAGGTCCAGTTTTTATTGTTCGGTTATATAATAATCAGATGAGAATAAGAGTGTGAGAAGATGAATACCTAAAGGGTTCTATGATTGGTAACGTTCTTGAAAAGCTATCATCAGTAGTTCTCGAAAAGGTCGTCAGGCTCAGCGTGTCGTATATGCGGGTAGGATACTTTATTATGATCCTTTTTATACTTGATCAGGATACAAAATACTAGCGCTCAGCCATTCTAGCCTTACTTAAGGCTATAAGAATAAGGTATGGTTTCGAGCAACCAAATCAACCTCACATAAGTAAAGTTCCTCTTCGAAAAAAATAACTCCATAGTTTATTGTGTAATTCGAAGTACATTTAAGACAACGCGATAAAAAAATTACAGACCAGCAAGATTCAATGGTGGCTCGGAGAATAATGGTTCAGTTCGTTTAAATAAACTAAAACTTAGAACTAACTAGGCATCTTGTAGTTTTTTTATCGTATAGACCCTCAAGTGCCGGGGGTGAGGAAAACAAACTTTAAACTTCCGTTATATCGAAGCGATTTAAGTGTGAAATTGATAAGCATATATATTTTTTTTATAGGAACACACCTGTTCATTGGGTTATCGGGGTATTCATTCTGGAATAGTTTGTCAAGTGACAGACAACAAAATCTCTGCCAAGACGCAGGGAAAGCCTTTCAACTCGCTCAGGCTGTCTGTTGCACTTTACAAAAGAACTTGAGACGGCGCGGCTGGCCGGCATGTTCCTTCCTTTGTTAAGACTTCTGGAATTCCGGCACGTGCCTTCCGTTTTCTCGGTTCCCTCGGCTCCTTCCTTCAGTTTTCCTCAGCTCGTTCCTTTTACGTTTTTCGCCGGGAAGCCTTTTCAGTAAGTTTCTATCCATTGATTAAGAGAGCCCACTCACTCATTAATTTTTCAGTATTTTTTGGGTGTCCGTTTTGCCTTCCTTCCTTCCTTCCTTCCTTGCTTCCTTCCTTGCTTCCTTGAACAGCTGAGTTAAGCTGAACTAAGCTGATGGGCCATTATATTTCTTTTACATAGCGCTAGTAGGTACCGTGTACATAAGTACGTTAATATACATATATATATATATATATAACAGGTGTTTAAAGTTATAAAAACAAAAGCAGCCTATCGAAAGGACAACTAACATCCTGTCTGGGTAAACTTAACGTCTAGCTACTGTTCTTGATCAGAAGATAGAATTCTTTTATAACATAAGAGGTAAGGTTCAAAAGATCTCAACAGTTCTTTGCAAGAGATTTACCGTAAGTAGGACGCAAAATATTCATAAAGCTAGTTCCTCTATAAGAGAAATAGCATACCTACGTTATTAGAATATTTTTTATATTACGGTTATCTTAATCACGAAAATAAGGTTCGATTAAACTCAAGACCACAAACAACAAATTATACATTCACAATCAATAATGATATCTGGTAAAGAAATTAGGATTATATCATTATTGACTTTAGATTCAGTATTTTTCCTACTGGAAATTACAATTGGTTATATGTCTCATTCACTAGCACTAATAGCAGACTCATTCCATATGTTAAATGATATCTTCTCTCTATTAGTAGCATTATGGGCTGTTAATGTAGCGAAAAATAGAGATCCTGATGCGAAATACACTTATGGTTGGAAAAGAGCTGAAATCTTAGGAGCTTTAGTTAATGCCGTATTCTTAATAGCTTTATGCTTTTCCATCTTCATTGAAGCTTTACAAAGATTATTACAACCAGAAGAAATTCAAAATCCAAGATTGGTATTATACGTCGGGATTGCAGGTTTAATATCAAATTTGTTTGGATTGGTTTTATTCCATGATCATGGTCATGGTCATAGTCATGGTCATGACCATGGACATTCTCACGGCGGCGATCTTCTAGAACTTGGAACAGAACAACAACATCATACTCATAGCCATGATTTGGAAGCAAATATGTCTCATTCACATTCGCATTCACATCCACATTCAAACACGGACCTATCAACAGAATCTTCATTATCAAAATCAAACACTCCAGCAATTAGTATGAGTAACGAAGATCTTGATGATGTATTACCTGATATGGTAGTGGAAAGAATTGCATCAGAGAATACATCATTATTACCAAAGGATACAAATGAAAATGAAAATACCCTTCCTACAAGCTCTACAACAATAACAAATAACAATATTTCTACAACTCCAACTCCAATTTCAAATACTATGAAAACAAAAAATCAAAAAAAATCGCAAAGATCATTAAATATGCATGGTGTGTTTCTTCATGTAATGGGAGATGCATTAGGTAACGTAGGCGTTATAATCGCCGCTTTAACCATATGGAAAACAAATTATTCTTGGAAATATTATACAGATCCAATAGTCTCTTTACTAATTACAATAATTATCTTCTCATCAGCATTACCTTTATCAAGAAAGGCATCAAGAATTTTATTACAAGGTACTCCGTCAACAATATCTGCTGATGATGTTCAAAGAGAAATTTTGACTGTACCAGGTGTAGTAGCAGTACATGATTTCCATATTTGGAATTTGACTGAAGCTATCTTCATTGCATCCATTCATGTGGAAATAGATTGTATTCCTGATAAATTCTTATTCTCTGCTAAATTAATTAGAAACATCTTCCATAATCATGGTATACATTCTGCAACAGTTCAACCAGAATTCATCTCAGGTAACGTCAGTGCTGATACTCGTAATAGATTCTCAAGGATTGCAGGTGGTAGTTCAGAATTCAATTCTTCATCATCTATTGAAACTAATGGTTCAATAGATAATTATAGAAATAATAGTGATAATTCAAGACCTTCTGCTTATGGTGCTACTACATCTAATCCTCATTGTTTAATTGATGATGCTGTTAATTGTAACACGGCAAACTGTCTGCAGAATAAAAAAAAAAAACTGGATGCTTATAGAAATAACCGGATTCTTTATATATCACCACCGGACACAGTTCTATTCCAATTTCAAACCACTTCTCATAGATACATTTTTTATATAACATACATATATATTCATCGACAAAAAATAAATAATAATCAACGTCCTTGTTGTCTTTATATTTAATCTTTTTTCATGTCTTTCTTTCTATTAATTGTCTATAAATATATATAATGTTTTCATTCATAGCCTACATATATTATAACTTTTTTTTTCTTCATTTTTCTCTTCCCTTTTTCTTCCTTATCATTACATTGTTCTTCTACGAATGTTACATTTGTTCTTTAAGAATACACTTCATTACAATTCTATGTTTTTTGTTTTTTTTATAACACACTTAGGGATGTTGTTGAATCGATCAATGTCCATATATTTGTAAATTTTTTTTTTATCCCGTTGGTTTAAGTTCTCTGTTGTCTTTTTTTTTTTTTTTTTTTTTCTTTCTTGTAATTTTTAGATTTTTGTTTTTTTCTTGGAATATAATAAATAGTGTTGACAAAGATACATTAAATTGAATCATGATATGATTCAATTTATTGTGCTAAAGGGGTTGCCCAATTAACACTTTTGTTCCGATCTAATGTATTCGCCTTGACATTTCTACCTTTACCTGATTTACCATTCAAATACTTAAAATCATATCCTCTAATTAAAGCAGCATCAGGTATAGATTCATCCATGTCAGCGTCAACGTCACCATTAGAATCATCTAAATCCTCTAAATCAAGTTCATTCTCTCTTAAAAATCGTTCTTTCCTTTCCTTATGCTTTTTTTTAATTGACGAATTCACAGGTATCGTTATTCTTTCCCAAATATTAGATATAATGGGTAATTTATTCCCATCATCCTCATTACTTGTACTTGAATTAATTTCAGTAGCAAAAATAGTAGCGTCTTTCAATGATCCTCTTGATGAACTAACTATTAAATTCAATGAACTTTGTTCTAAATTCAATATCGATCTCTTAGGTTTAATCGTCCTATGACATGGTGAATGTTTCCAATCATCCCCTCCTCCTGTTCTTCTCCTCCCCATAGATGTCTTAATCATTCTATTCAATTCTAAAGTTTCATTATTTATTAAACTTTTAGAACCATTCCAATTCATCATGAAACATGCCGTATTGAAAGGATCAAGTTTACTATCAAAACCAGCAATATCAGGTGAAGATGATGCAGATAATGATGGAATGGAAGAGATATCACTTAAAGGGCTAATTGACCCTAAATCAGTTGGTGACGTTGGTGACGTTGTCTTGTTGTCTAAATGTAACCTACGACTTAATATATCATCATAAAGATTCTTATTATTGCAACTATCCATTTCATTTGGATGTTCTAATGGTGTATCGAATGTTAACACTTGAGGTATCACAGTTCTAGGATTCGTTTTAAGTCCGGTACGTTGTAATTTGACTAATTTCTTAGAGGGTGTTAAATTACCATTACTGAAGGGATCCAATGTTCTTGGTCTCTTATTGGGTGTTACCGGTAAAGATACATCCGAAATCAGTTTCGATCTTGGTGTTGATAATATGAGTGGCTCTGGAGCTATCAGATTATTCATTTTTCATTTATTTTTTGGGTGACGTTTAGAGAGTTTAGTTGGAAAAAACACAAGGTATATTGCCAAGAATTCGATCAGCAACAAACAATAAGATGTTTTTACAAAGGTGACAGTTTTATGCATCAACAGAAACGAATCATCCATTATTCTTATATAGGAGAGAAAATGGGAAAATGGTTTCTTTGCCATTAAGATAGCTATTGAAGAACTTGACATATTGTCATCACACTGTTATGGCAACTGTTGAATCTTAACAGATCCGCTCCATTGAAAAGTTTTGAAGAGGCTTTTTTTCCGTTGTTTTAGTTTTGCCATTTCGGGCAAATAGATCTGTGTCTGCCCTGTTTACATTTAGCCATAAGAAGAAAATATATTACATGGAAAGACTCTTAAAGCAATCCAAAGACGTTAGTCGACTAGTAGATTTTAGTCAAGAGAAACAACGACCAATCGCTACTGCATTATTATCTGTGGCTAATAATGTATGTGTGTTCCGGTAATTAGAACGGTACCTTTGTGTTACTAACGGTACTTAAAAATTTCGAGAATGAGAGATATTTGGGCCAAAACGAGCGGCACCCAAAGCTGAACATGGACATCACACAGATTGCCATGTACGATTTCGTTTCTTTCGTCCACTTCATGTACGGATATTATTAGCAATGTACCCAAATACGTAATATAAAATTAGAACTTGCCCGTTTACCCACCTACTCCAAATTTGAAAAATCAGTCGTTAATTCGTTAACACTTCTTCGTTTGCAACAGCGAAGTCCGTACTTGCAACCTCGTAATATCAAACTTTTTGGGGAATAAAACAATGTTCATAAGAAAATTTAAAAGTCTCTTTTCGATTTACCACAACTGCTACATATTTTACTTACTGTTTTGGATGAGAATTATCCACATATAATGGCCAAGTTCATACCAAACAGTAGCAATGATTTACATGGAGTATTGGGATGACTCTCAAAGCAAAACGGAAAAGTTTATTATTCAACATAGCTTTTGAGGATCTACAAAATAAGCTTCCTATTAACTGGGATATAGCTGTTATTGAAGACCTCATCCTTTTCTTTAATGGCAAACATGTATCCAGTAGATACTCTCTTCTTGTGTTAGCGAAGTTTTATTTAGTTTAGCATTCACTCCCTCCAGAAGTAGATAAGCTTAATCATACAGCCAAAGTTAACAAACATCATTAGCCGCTAGATTGAATTCCCTTACAAATCTTGTATCGCTTCCGGCACCACCTTTATGCATCGGCCAAGTTTCGAATAGATTGTCTCAATTTTGTGACACAGCCAGTCATAAACATTCCCAAGAAAATAGACTAGACAAAGAAAAGAATATAAAAAGAACTCGTGTCAGTAACAAAACTCTTTACATCAATATATTTTCTTTAACCCTTTCTTATTATTTTTTTTTCCTACTTTTTTCATCAGGATAGACACAATTTCTACTTTAGCTATCTAAAAACCATGTCTTTTCATAGAAAACATAGCTCAACTACAACAAAAAACGTTCCTATTATCTTGTCAAAATCATTAAGTCAAGAACAAGTTGAGAAAGAACGTACTTTAAATAAAGGACAAAATGTAAAGGGACAAGGAACTATTGCAGCTTCCAGTCTAACCAAAACACATGATGTTCACTTAGCGGACGATCTAGAAAATGTCGACTTCCAAAATGAACAAAATCCAATTATAGAAGATATTCCTGTGGATTGTAACGATTCTATTGATAATGTTTATCCAATACGCCCAGAATTACCTTTATTTAGATCTGTTGAACATTTGAAGGTTTATCCTATGGTTCAAGAAACAAATAACGCATTGAAAGGATTTGCTGTCACAAGAGTAATCATAGCAAATTCAAAAAAAATGGCCAAAAGAATCCTAACTTCAAAGCCGGCAAGATGTATGGTTCCAGTTGCAAACACATTGGATAGTATTGGTAATTCAACGTTAAATATGACGGATAAAATTATTCCGGCAGCAATGACAACGTCTTTTAGTGATATACACGAACATTTTATGGTCCCAGTTAAAAAAGTACAAAAGTTTACCAAGGATACTAAATTAAGATCCGTTAGTCTTAGCAAGAAGTATGTTTACAAACCAAGTCACGATAGGTTAATTGAATTTAGAAAATACTATAACAGAAAATTGATTGATACGAATAATAGACCTTTGATCAGAGGTTCGCTTGACCCTCTTGCTCGCCCAATAAATGTTAAGGCGGAAGATATGATCGTGAAATATTTACCCAGCGAAACCCCTCTAACCAATCATGAGTTTTGTTGCGAAGTTAACAAGAGTGCATATTTGAGTACAGCGGTTGTTTCCAGAAGTATACCCTTGTTGAAAAGAAGAATATATACTTTAATGATGGTGCCTTGCTCTTATTTGGAATATGCAAATAGAAAATTAAACAAAAATCTCGACGAAAAGAAGGATTTAGGTTTCAAGAACACTTATCATGCTACAATGGATACATTAAAGGAACTAAATGGAGAAATGTTTAAGAAGATAACAAGAAGGCCAAAAGTTTAGTGGGCTTTCAGAGTCTTCATGTTTGATTAATCAAGTTAAGGATGGCACCTTTTTCTACTGCATGTTCTTCATTATTGAAATAAATATATATATCTCTATATAACTATATAGTCTTTTAATAAAAAATTCTATTTCTGTTTTTGGCCCTTAAATAATCCTTTTTGAAAATTACGTCTGTAAGATCATTTGACTTTGTAAGGATGAGAAATAAGACTGTTACACCCGGACATTTTAAAACATGTTGTTTTTTCTGGCACATTACTAAAACGAACCGTGTCGGAAAATTGATACCATTATGAGAAGGCGCCGGGAGAACCAATATTCTTCCGCCTACGAAAACCATCCTGAACAAAGTCAGTCCCAAGCAGGATCTCCCTACGAGTTGGCACTCTAGCCTACAGGATCGATGAAATTCATGTAGAATAAAACAAGCTTTAATTTAATCGTTGTCTTATAAATCCACAACGAAATACAGTACCGAAAAAGTGAGTAATAAAGTATACTATGTTGCGTGATATCTGGGGGGGGTGTTGTAATGAAATCCTTTATAGAAAAGGAGGAATCATCGAAAATAGTGAAGCGATGATGACCTGTGAGATATTCGGTTAAACTTATTAAGATTCAATTCATTAGAAGTGAGACTTTACGATAATGGCAAAAATTCCTAGAATTTTAAGCTAGAAACCTAATCTTTGAATAATGAATTATCAAATAACTTGATTAAGTGAGAAAAATACCTTATTACAAACTGGCCTGAAAGAGATGTAAAGTCGATAGGGGTAATATAAGTTGCCTTTACATTGAACATTTTTAAGTAGAACTCATTGATCACGTAAACATATACAGGTAAAAGAACCCGTTTACTAACAAGTAATGATTTCGTGTTATCCCTTCCGATAATATGAATTTTTTAAAATTAGTGGCTCATTTGAAAGAATACCAAGTTATTGGCCGTCGTTTGCCAACTGAATCCGTTCCAGAACCAAAGTTGTTCAGAATGAGAATCTTTGCTTCAAATGAAGTTGTTGCCAAGTCTCGTTACTGGTATTTCTTGCAAAAATTACACAAGGTTAAGAAGGCTTCTGGTGAAGTTGTTTCCATCAACCAAATCCACGAAGCTCACCCAACCAAGGTCAAGAACTTCGGTGTCTGGGTCAGATACGATTCCAGATCTGGTACTCATAACATGTACAAGGAAATCAGAGATGTTTCCAGAGTTGCTGCTGTTGATACTTTATACCAAGACATGGCTGCTAGACACAGAACTAGATTCAGATCCATTCACATCTTAAAGGTTGCTGAAATTGAAAAGACTGCAGATGTCAAGAGACAGTACGTTAAACAATTCTTGACCAAGGACTTGAAATTCCCATTACCACACAGAGCCCAAAGTACTGGTAAGACTTTCTCTTACAAGAGACCATCTACCTTTTACTGATTTGGTACATAAAAAAATATTATTATTAAAAAAAATTCCTTTGCATATCTATGTATATCTGTGTTGTATAAAATTTGAACTTTGTTTTATAAATTCTAATAAGACTTAATGTAAATGACAATAGAAAAAAAAATCCTCAAAAATTATTAGACGGTTTAAAGTTCACATACACGTTTCTTTCTCTATCTAACTGATGAATAACTGCATTAATTAATCAGTCTTTTTATAGCCAACGGCAGACTTTAATATTGGAATAGTTGATATCTACTTATGTGATTTTATTTGAACCTTTTGCGTCGCTAATATATTTCTCTCAGTGTGTCATCCAAAACGCCACCGGGTAACCGAGAAAATAGGAAAGTAAATAATGGCAAAGTAGCATATGAAGATTTACCACGCAAGGCTTCTGATCAGAGTTTAACTCTGAAACTTTATGGTATGAGCAACCGAAACTATTAGTGAATGATACGTTATACGAAGTTGTAATCTATCATTACTAGGTAAGGAACTCTTTCAACGATTTATAGTGGATCTAGTTTTGCTATTTTAGATAAAGCATCTATATTTTTTTTTCGAGACAATGGTCGATGTTGTGATGCTAGATCAGACTAATCTGCTACCGGATGAAAAATTAACAAGTTTGAAAAGTTTCGATAATTTTGATTCCTCTCTTAAGAAAAGGAAATCTATAAAACCCATAAAAGTCACCAAGGTAACAACTGTTGATGACGATGACGTTCATCTTCCCGTTACTGAAATCCATTTGAAATCTCATGAATGGTTTGGTGATTTTATAACTAAACATGAAATTCCCAGAAAAGTTTTTCATTCATCTATTGGTTTCATCACTATTTATTTATACACTAAAGGAATCGATTACAAGAAGATCAAGACTCCATTAATATATGCCTTTGTGATCATCTTTATCTTAGATTTGATTAGATTACGCTGGGCTTATTTTAATAAACTTTATTGTGGAACCGTAGGTGCATTGATGAGAAAGAAAGAAATACATACTTACAATGGTGTTCTTTGGTACATACTCGGTTTGATTTTTTCATTTAGCTTTTTTTCTAAAGATGTAGCTTTAATTTCTTTGTTTTTATTAAGTTGGTCCGATACTGCTGCATCCACGTTTGGTAGAAAATATGGGTATTTAACGCCAAAATTAGCACGAAATAAATCATTAGCGGGATCTTTAGCTGCATTTATTGTTGGATTTGTAACGACTTTGTTGTTTTACGGTTACCTTGTACCTCGTTATGATTATGTTAATAAATTAGGTGAGATTCAATGGACTCCACAAACTAGTAAGTTGAGTCTAAATACTCTTTCATGGTTAGGTGGATTAGTCGGAGCTTTAAGTGAAGGTATCGATCTCTTCAACTGGGACGATAATTTTACGATTCCTGTTCTATCTTCCATATTCTTAAGTACTGTCATCCATGTGTTTAAGAAATGATTAGATACATATGACCTACCATAATGATAATTAAATAGAAATTTCAAACTCTAAGGAAAAGCAAGAAAGGAAACAAAAGCAAGAATATGGAACCGAATGCATTGCACATGAGAAGTATGTCTATTTACTTATAAGTATTTCACATGTTTGTTTTCCATTCGTGAGATCGAGGAGGAGGTAAAGAGCCACAGATCGAACAATCAAGATAGAATTACGTTTAATATTTCAATATAGAATACCCCTTGGTACTTATATAAGTACATATTAAGCCGACAGCGTTATATATTTTATTAAGATGAGGATTAAGTGGCAGACCTTGGAGGTATTCATTGTCTAGAATCGTCAACTGAAAGATAAAAGTTGGTAACTATTGGAATCCTATTGATCTGAGTGTAGCATATTTCTGTTCAACACAATATTACATTTCCAACTGCCTAAGAGTATACTTCAGCGTCATTCTATCGATGAATTAGACTTACTATAAAAGTGTATTTTAGTCGATATAAAATGCTTTTCGTTTCCAATTTTAGCCGCTGACGGCATATTCCTAATTGGTCCTTTAGAGAAACGACGGGTAGCCCCTTCACATTGAAAAAGGCTAAGATCATTGTTGACGAACGGAAACTGAAAAATTGTGAAAAATTTCTTTCTTCGAAAAGTTTGCCTCATCGAAAAAATTTTAATAGTGAAAAATAAAAATATAGCATAATATACATATTTTTCAATATATTTGCTAGCCAGGTCTTCTTTAATTCAACGTAATATAGAAGAAAGAAGTACATTAATCAGGTAACTGAAGTAGAACTCTCAAAATACTGATACCACTATGTCATACGTCTTAACTGAAACCTCGGCTGGTTATGCTCTTTTGAAGGCATCCGATAAGAAAATTTACAAGTCTTCTTCTTTGATTCAAGATCTAGATACTTCCGATAAAGTCTTGAAAGAATTTAAGATTGCAGCTTTTTCCAAATTCAGCTCTGCTGCTAATGCCTTAGAAGAATCAAACTCTATCATTGAAGGTAAAGTGTCCCCACAATTAGAAAAACTTTTAGAAGAAATTAAGAAGGATAAGAAATCAACTTTGATTGTTAGTGAAACTAAATTAGCCAATTCCATCAACAAGTTAGGCTTAAACTTTAATGTTGTTTCTGATGCAGTCACTTTAGATATTTACAGAGCTGTCAAAGAATATCTACCTGAATTATTACCAGGTTTGAATGATTCTGATTTAAATAAAATGTCCCTAGGTTTAGCACATTCTATTGGTCGTCATAAATTGAAATTCTCAGCTGACAAAGTCGATGTTATGATTATCCAAGCTATCGCCTTATTAGATGATTTAGATAAAGAATTAAATACCTACGCCATGAGATGTAAGGAATGGTACGGGTGGCATTTCCCTGAACTAGCTAAGATTGTTACAGACTCTGTCGCTTACGCTAGACTTATCTTGACCATGGGTGTCAGATCAAAAGCTTCTGAAACTGATATGAGTGAAATTTTACCAGAAGAAATTGAAGAACGTGTTAAGACTGCCGCTGAAGTTTCCATGGGTACTGAAATTACTCAAATCGATTTAGATAACATTAAATGTTTAGCTGATCAAATTGTTGAATTTGCTGCTTACAGAGAACAATTATCTAACTACTTATCTGCTAGAATGAAGGCTATTGCTCCAAACTTGACTCAATTAGTTGGTGAATTAGTTGGTGCTAGATTAATAGCTCATTCTGGTTCTTTAATCTCTTTGGCTAAATCTCCAGCCTCCACTATTCAAATCTTAGGTGCTGAAAAAGCATTGTTCAGAGCTTTAAAGACAAAACATGATACCCCAAAATACGGTCTTCTATATCACGCTTCTTTAGTTGGTCAAGCTACTGGTAAGAACAAGGGTAAGATTGCTAGAGTTTTAGCTGCTAAAGCTGCTGTTTCTTTACGTTATGATGCCCTTGCTGAAGATAGAGATGACTCTGGTGACATTGGTCTTGAAGCTAGAGCTAAGGTTGAAAACAGGTTGTCACAATTAGAAGGAAGAGATTTAAGGACTACACCAAAGGTTGTTCGTGAAGCTAAGAAGGTTGAAATCACTGAAGCCCAAGCTTATAATGCTGATGCCGATACTGTTGCCGAACCAGCTGCTTCTAAGTCTGAATCTGGTTCGGATTCCGATTCTGACTCTGACGATGAAGAAGAAGAAAAGAAAGAAAAGAAAGATAAGAAAGATAAGAAAGAAAAGAAGGATAAGAAAGACAAGAAAGACAAGAAAAGAAAGAGAGATGAAGAAGAAGTAGAATCTAAAGAATCTAAGAAATCCAAGAAAGATAAGAAAGAAAAGAAAGACAAAAAGGATAAGAAAGAAAAGAAATCCAAGAAGGAAAAGAAGGAAAAGAAATAACTTTAAATGTATTATATTGTTAACGAATTATTTTATTTCCCATCTATCATCTCTAGTATTATTCATTTAGGATTTTTCTCCTCTGATATATCCTCACCAAAGAAAATTTTAACCATCATGGAAACAATTGCAATAATTGTTATTAAAAATTTAAAACAAAATCTGTAAATTAGAATTTCACATCCTTAATAAACACGGAATTATTATACTTATTATTTGAAAACGTTGATTTCTTTATGTAACAAAAAGCATCAAGCATGCATATCCATATAGTATATACGCTACCATTCTTTTTTACATAGTATTATAGTATTATATGAAGTTTAAGTGACCGAACGATTAAGCCAATATGCAGAAGAATCTCAGTGGACTGGTATGAACCACCAGAAATCTCTTGACCTTCGTTTCAATAAAAGATATATAAACTAAGGTGTTCGGATTCAATGCGTGAAGCTGTGTTGTTTACTTTTCAAAAAAAAATATCTTAATAGTGAAAATTGTTAAAAGTTCCTGCACTTGGGCATCAATTAAAAATTAAAGTAGTCTAAGTTTAAACTTAGGTTAAAGATAAGCTAGAAGCACCGTCTCCCTTTCGTAACCATAGATATAGATCCCAAAGCAATTAATATAGAATATTATCCAAACATAACGTATACGGAGGTAAAAGGTTAGAGGTATACTTACGAATTTGAACGGGAAATGTCTGAAGTGAATAATTCGGGAGTTGCAAGAAACGAATCACTTTCGGTAGAAGAAACAAATAAGTTACGGATATCATTAGGTCTGAAACCTATCCCAATCCCAACAAAAAACAACTTAGTTTCCAAAGATATAGGATTAGAAACACGACTTGAAGCAGTAAAGAAGGAGAACGAATCTGTTGATGGAAAACCACATTTCATAGCAAATGATAAAATTAACTTATTGAGGCGTAGATTAACGAACATTAAGAACAATATTGGGAAAGTAACTTTATTAGATGAACAAGAAAGGAAAACTGACCCAACAGGTGATGAAGACTGGTTACCAAAAATTGGGCAGCGTAAGAAGTCAGGTGGTGCAGCACTAAAAAAGAAGCAAAGAGTTGCCCTAAGTTACGAACATGAAGAAGAAGATGATGAATCTGGTGCAAATTTCCCAATCATGAAACTAGCTCATAATATTAGTGATATAAAAGCAGGGAAAGATATCATCTTGACCTTAAAAGAAAGTAATATACTTGACGATGATGATAGGGGAAGTGAGGATGAAGCCGGTGATATGTTAGAGAATGAATCCCTGAGGCAAGAAAAGGAGGATCTTAAAAATCTTGAATTGCGGCAAATGAACAAAGAAAGGAGAAGGAAGAAGATAGCATTAACTATTGGTAGTAGAGCGATTGAAGATGATGAAATGAACCAAAAGGACATAGAAGGTAAGTCGACATTGGTGATTGGAGCCAAAAATAACATCAACTCTGAGAAACCAATTTCTTTCACGAATTCTAGCAATAAATTGAAAGTTGTCCTACCTAGTGATGAGGAGGAGTCTGATATCGGAGATTTCAAGCCTGCGAAAATAAGGAAAAGAAGTAAAAAGCAAGATAGCAAAATATTGAATAAAAGGAAAAAGATATCAATACATCACGCCATCAAGAATGTTGAGCTTACAGATGAAGAAGAGAATGATAATTCTTTAGATTCGCTTGATACTCTAGCACCAACATTGAAAAAAGGGAAAAGTAAATCGGAAACAGCAGATTTATCATCGAGAAAAATAACACCGGAAGATATAGCATTACAAATACGGAAGGAGAAGTTCGAAGAGGAAGAACGTTCCAAAGGAATTGATAGGTTAAGGAAGGCAGCGGCAAGTCCGCGTATTGTTATTGATGAAAGTACAGTATTTTTAGAATCTTTAGGTTCTACTTTACCAACTACCACTGAGACAGACACTATACCCAAGTCACATATTGAGAAAACGTCTAATGAACTAGTTAGGCGTGATGAGAATGCGGAAATAAGTGCTGAAGGCAATGAGAACAATTTTGTGGTCCAAGAACCAAACTTTACTGATGGATTAGCGTCAACTTTACAGTTTCTTCAAACCCGTGGTGTTTTCGAAGATATCAAAGCTAAGGATAATCATTCCAGCAGTTCAAATAAAGTAGATGATCAGACACTAAAAGTTAGAAGGTCTATGACAGTTGAGGAAGTGCATCAATCAATTGAAGAAACTGTTAAAAAAAATAAACAAAAATATCCAGCAAGAGGACTGGAACGTGATGCGTTACAAGATTATAATCCATCGATATCATTAATTTACAAGGACAAGGAGGGCAATGAACTGACAACTAAAGAAGCTTACAAAAGATTATCGCAGAAATTTCATGGAACGAAGAGTAACGAGAAAAAATTAGCCAAAGCAAGAGAGAAAATAAAGGCACGGAATAGACAGAATAATGCAAATAATACATTTGGGTTTATATAAGGGCATTTCATATGTATATATACATTTCTAAATAGACATTATAGAAAACAAAGGCAAGCATCAATACTTCGTTATTTTTTGATGACGGAATTAGCCGCCATCAGAACCGCCAAAATAAACAAACAAATAAGTAAATAAGTAAACAAGTAAACAACTTTCTCGCGTGAAAATTTTCGCAAAACAATGCAACTGTCAGCTGGGCTATATAGAAAACAATAGTGGCAGCTCATATACAAAGAGAAAAACAAAAACATTCCATGGTGAATGAGATCGGTATTATTCTGGGTTGGATATTTTAAAGATTTATATTAACTTTAGAATTGAAAAGATTACAGTAGGAAAAGTGAAAACGATTGATTTTGAAATAAAAAAGTTAAAGATTAGCTATGTCTGAGACCACTACAGAGTCAATTACGACGAAACGTCGTGGATCTATTCATAAAAACTTATATGACGATAGTCTTTTCCAACTGCCGAATGCTAATGATATATCCAAGATGGGACTATACAATGAATATAGGAACATCCCAAGACATATTAACCATAACCATCATCGGTATAGAAGCCAAAAAACTACCACTTCTCGATCATACCGTAATGGACTATTCAATATCGAGATTCCAGATTTAAAATCGATTAAGGCAAGACAATTTATACCAGAAATTGATATTAAGATTACGATTTTATGTCTAGCATGGTATATTACATCGTCCATTTCTAGTAATCTTTCTAAGGCCATCTTGAAGGGGTTTAAACATCCTGTTGCGTTAACTGAGTTACAATTTTTGATAAGTGCGACATTATGTATAATGTTCGTTAGCTTATTGAATCTAAATGAAAAGTTCAAGAAAAGTGCAGACTTCAATCATCGTAAGTTAACTTGTTTAAACAAAATCATAGACAAGTTTCCTGAAATGATTATACCGAAATATTTGAACGGTAGTTTCCAAGATAGTATTATTAACACTTTTTTGAAACCAAATCAAATAGTGATAATGACAGTTTTCCCCATGGGTCTATTCCAATTTGTCGGACATATTACATCCCATAATGCTACAGCATTAGTTCCAATCTCTATTGTTCATTCCGTTAAGGCATTATCTCCCATTGCGACTGTTGGATATTATTATTTTATTAAAGGTGGTAAGAAAAGAGCTGATTATAATGAATATACATTTCTTACGTTGTCAATTTTAATATTTGGAGTTATAGTAACATGCTGGTTTACACATAATAATACAAAGAAAACTAATGGTGCAAAGACAGTGATCAGCAGTTCTTCATTGATACTAGGTTTAATATATTCATGTATTTCCATGATAATTTTCGTTGCGCAAAATATATTTGCCAAGGAAATGTTTAACAAGAAAAGTAATTCATATTCAACATCTCATAAGAAAGAATATTTACCATCCACATCCATTGAACATTCCGCAACACATACTGCTACGAAACATATTGACAAGATCACAATATTATTTTATTGTTCCACCATTGGGTTCATCTTGACATTTATTCCGTTCATAACAGGAGAATTAATCAAAAAAAATAATAGTGTGTTCCACGATTTAACCCTTCATATTTTACAATTAGCTATAATTCATGGTGTAGCACACTTCATTCAAGCTTTATTTGCGTTCCAATTGATTGCGTTATTAAGTTCAGTTAATTATTCTGTGGCAAACATACTGAAGCGAATTGTTATTATTTTAGTGGCACTATCTTGGGAATCTCATGTTAATTGGGGTCAATTCCTAGGACTGACATTTACTTTGATTGGATTATACGGTTATGATAAATATGGGCTGGTTAGATTGTAAAAAATTGAGAAGGGAATAAAGAGAAGTCTGCTTATAAAACTTGGTGGGGAGGAAGCTATTTTCGATGGTTCGAGAATCAATATCATATTTCTTATAAAATGAATCAATATGTATGGACAGAAGTAATTTAAGGGGTACAGTGCTTTCTTAAAGTACTTACTACCTAAATATCATCTTTAATTGCTAGGATATTTGAGAGAAATATGGCAAGGGGTCATATTATGTACTATTTATAGACTGTGTATTATTAATTAGTCCCGTTTTTGCGGATTTGTCATGAGCCAATTATTGCAACGGCAAGGAATGCTATTTGTTCATGCAAAACCATTCATTGTCTAAGATAAATACTAGTACTTGGGGTTGTTACTGTCTGGAGAATACTTACCTATTGTGTATTATAGACTTGTATAAGATCCTTTATCTGAGGGAGTAACGTTATACGGGCCAAAGATTGTCAAGGGGTGTCGGCTCTGACATGATTTCTATTTTAAGTAATTGATTGAGTAATACAATAGAGCCTCTGGAGTCTGCATAGTGTATAATCAACCATTAAGTTATTATGTTATCTGTTGAGTGATCGGTAAATTAAGGAGATGGTGGATTTCAGGGAGTTTTGACACTATTCTGATGAGCAAACTTCCTAATTGGGATAGCGGAGTTGGGTAGCCGACGTTAAGCGCCCAGCTCCTAGATCAGTCGCGAAACCGGCCTGCCAAAAAGAAAAAGAAGGAAAAAGTTGCGACATCGGGAATCGAACGCCGATTCCTTTTTGGACGCCTTCCTGCGTATGTTTCTCAGAGAGGCCCTTAAAATATTCGTTTTCTTCGTTTCTTTTTCGTTCTGGATTGGACACCCCCCGCCGCGCTATTCTCAGGACCCCATAGAGGCAGCAGCGCTCACTAAGAAAGAGTCATATCAAACTGGAAGTGAAAAAAAAAAAAGTTACAATTATTTCTGCGTCTTCTTCTCCGACGAGAAAAGTTAGTTAAACCGTATCACTTACTTCATAAAAAATCTTTTACCGAGAAAAAAAAATTATTAAGAGTAATAGGTAATCAGTTCTTCGGCAATGACAGTCTGTCACAGAGTCTCCGTGACTAAGAGCAGTGTTCGACACATTTTTTCAGTTCTATTCACTTTCCCGTTAAGCACCCTTTCCCTTCTCAGCCAAAAAGAAATAATAGATCAGCATATAAGTTGGGATGTCTTTTTTCGAGAATATTTTTGTATAAAACTTATACATATTATTTTTCTCTCATAATTGTAGTCTTCACATATAAAAAAAAACATAATCTCAGACATATAATATCTTATTATCTACTGGTAATGGAACAAACTAGTGATAATAACAAGAAAAGCACTAGTAACAACAGTAATACATTAACTCCAAAGCAATCGTTCCTTGCACATATTAACTCTAAAAGAAATTTACTGGCATATTTCACTAACAATGATACAATCTCAAGAACTTCTTCGGCTGATTCATTAAGTTCGTCAGCAAACACGGTATCCAACGATAATCCTACTGTTGATCAAGGAAAAGTATTGTCAAACGATCCCAAGCAATACGACCAAGATGCAGAAGATAAAGATAAAAACCAACTAGTAAGAGAAGTAACAAGAGAAAGAAAAAATAAAGACGATGACGACGACAATAACACCTCTGATTCCTCCGATGACTCTTCTAAGTACAATGGTGGATTCGTAGTAGATGATGGTCAGTATTATCCAGAGGGTGGTGCAAAGGCATGGACAGTCACATTCGCATGTTTCTGTGGATTGATAGCATGTTTCGGGTTATTAAACGCAACAGGTGTAGTTGAGAACCATATTCAAAATCATCAATTAGCTGATCAAAATACTTCTACCATTGGTTGGGTATTTTCACTATTGTTATTCACATGTTTTGCATCGTGTATCCTAAGTGGAACTTATTTCGATAGAAATGGCTTCAAGAAGCCAATGATTTTCGGATCAATACTTCATATAGCTGGTATGTTCGCCACTGCTAATTCAACAAAACTTTGGCATTTCTTCCTAGCCCTTTCCGTTTGTTGTGGAATAGGTAATGGGATCATCTTGGGTCCCTTAGTTGGTTGTCCAGCTCATTATTTCTCAAGAAGAAGAGGGACTGCTACTGCTATCGCCACAGCCGGTGGTTCCATCGGTGGTGCTTTAATCCCATTATTGTTAAGAAAGTTCTTCTCCATGACGAGACCAAATAATCCTGACTATGGATACATGTGGGGGGTACGTGTTTGGGCATTTATCAATATGGCTTTGTTAACGATTGCCACTGTAATGGGACAAGAAAGATTGAAGCAGGTTGACGAAATTGATGAATCAAAAACAGAAAAGGAAACACGTTGGAAACGGTTTGTTAGGGTATACTTGTTTCAAAGTTTTGACGCAAAGGGATTTAAAGATCCAAAATTCTTATTCTGTGTCATTGGTACAGTTTTCGGTGAGTTAAGTTGTTGTGCCGCCATCACATATTTTAGTTCATATTGTAACAGCCATGGTATCACTGCAAGTGACAGTTATCTATTAATTATGGTCATCAACTTGACTGGTATTCCAGGTAGATGGGTGCCTGGTTACCTAAGTGATATACTTGGAAGATTTAATGTCGCCATAGGAACTTTATTCGTCTTATCGATTGTCATGTTAGTTGGCTGGTTACCGTTCGGTACTGATTTGACGAGTATGTATGTCATTAGTGCATTATATGGGTTCTTCTCTGGTAGTACTTTCTCTTTATTACCAGTCTGTTGTGGTCAAATTTCAAAAACTGAAGAATTTGGTAAACGATATGCTACAACGTACTCAATGGTTGCCATTGCGACATTAGTCGGTATCCCAATTACAGGTGCCATCATTGGTGACAAGACGACAGTTAAGTACCAACATTATGTTATCTTCAGTGGTGTCACTGCTTTAGTTAGCTGTATTTCTTTCGTCATTTCAAGATACTTCTGTGTAGGGATGAAGTGGCGTAAGTTTTAGCATTCCTGCTAAAGCAATCCACACAAATAGTGAGCCACTGTGCATTATAACATCTCATCTTTTAAATATTTTACAGCATTTATTTTAATTAATTCTTACATTATAGATCTGTTTTACCTAATAAACTTTTTATTTATTCGTCCACCGCAATTTCAAATTTTTGATTCACATCATATAGTTTTAGAGTTAGCCATCTTTGTATGGATAAACCTTCCAAAAGTTTTGAAGCATATTCATTTTCATAGTAATTCAACAATGTGCCCGATTTCTCGATATCATAACTTCCATCATTTAGTGATCGTAACATTTCTATTCGTAAATAAATCAAAGGTAATTTGACATTATTAATGAGATTCAGACTATCCTTCGTCAGCATATGTGGTGAACACATTAATATAATAGTTGAATTCCTTTTTGTGTCTGGAACCATTGAGGAAAAGGTACCTACTAGTTCTCTTAGTTCCTTTGGTGACACCTTTGTAGTGCGGAATGCCTTAGCTTGTACTAAAACTTTTAATGGTGCGAACTGTTTCCCCAGTAAAATGTCATCATTTATTCGATGTATCAATGGTCTAAATACTCTACCATTAACTTTAGAACGTTTAGGAATGGTACTAAGCTCATCCGAGATATGTGTAATTGCCTCTAGTTTCTTATATAGATTTGAGATGGGCCAAGTACCCTTTATATCAACACCACCATCATGTGCACCGCCAACTTTTTCTAAACTTGTCATACCAAGCTTCTCAGCAAGTTCTCTTAATACTGTCAGCTCATATAAAGTTCCTTGAAACACTGTCGATTGGGATATGGCTGCGTTATTTCGAATGAATGATATTATTGAATCATTATGTACCCATCTCTTACAAATTGTCCTTAACAGTATCAAATTATTCATTTCATTACTGCCAATAGAGGGAAAGAAATATGTGCTCTACTTTATGCGTTCAAGCAAAATGGTTAGATTTTGTTCGTGTTTTCCTGAATTACTTTTATTTGATAACATTGATTTTCTGTTGTCGACAATATTGGAGGAATAGAATTATTCGATATATAAAAACAAAAATAACCAAATTTGTGATAACTCTACATCAGTGAATTTAACTGAATCATTC
Source organism: Naumovozyma dairenensis CBS 421 (assembly GCF_000227115.2). Lineage (NCBI taxonomy): Eukaryota > Fungi > Ascomycota > Saccharomycetes > Saccharomycetales > Saccharomycetaceae > Naumovozyma > Naumovozyma dairenensis. The sequence goes on from NC_016483.1 coordinate 118,968, forward strand.
TAAACTTTATATAAGTCCTTCAATTTAATAAAAGTAAGGATTGATACAAAGAGTTGGTTTACCTATTGCCCACCCATATACCAGACAATGAGTATAGACAAGCTTAATCATACAGAAGATCGTAACGTTGAAGAAGTAGAGAAAGAAAAAGATGATTCAAAAAATATAGTTACCGTTTTCGACATAGCTTCTGAGATTGAGAAAGCGTTAAGAGACGTCAAGAAAAGGATAGAAGATGATGACGAGGAATTCAATAAGAGCTTATCCAATATTGAAGAGATGCTTAAGGAGCTTACAGAGTAAAGTAGATCTATAATGCTCGCATTTTAATATAAATTCAGACTTTCTTGGTTTATCTAGCTTTTCGAGAAGAATATGAGTGCATTGGTTCACCTATGATACACTTTGTACAGTCATGGTCTATCACAGATTCAATTGAGTGTTAAGCCTTCCATTACTATAGAGCTGAATATAGTCCATTCCGTTAAGATCCGATAGAACATTGTACCTCGCAGAGGTTTTTTGTTTTCATACAATTTGAGTATTTACGTAGTCCTTATATATGAAAATATATATTTATATTAAAATGAAATCAAAATGGCTCCCGTTATAATCTAATTCTGCCTACATATTTTATTGTCCGACCTCCACTCTTGGCCTTTTATCTACATGTCCTTGTTCCTGACCTTCTTGTATTCGTTGATTTTCTTCTTCTTCAGCCACAGATATTACATCATTTAGTGGCGTACTATCTTCCTTTGTATTGGCCCTGGTTCTCTTCTTCTTCAGCGCCTCTGAAGATTCAAATTCTCTTGTTATTAGCGTCATTAATGTGTTTACTCTCTTCGATAATTCATGAACAGATCTTGTTCTAATGAACCAATCGAATGTAAAGAGATCACTCATCATTATTTCTTGCTTCAATTTTTCATATAAATTCTTAGCAGTAATACCATGCTTGTTCACCATCAACAGTAAGAACTTATCTTCTAAACTATTATATGTCTTTCTAGCATTGTTCGGTGGATACTGTATCATCATTTCATGTAAAGGGTATTTGTATTGTTCAATTTTTTTCCTTAGTAATGTCTCTTGATGTTTTAGTTTTTCATTTTTCTTCTCACCATTATGAATTGTGTTCATATATTTTTCATACCCATGAATTTCTTGATACCTTTGCCAAAAGACTTTAGAGTATGCAATAACTTCTTCAGGTGTCTTAGATTCTACTGACTTTTTGATCATGTCAATATTGTCTCTTCCAAACTTTGCACATGCATTAACGAACGCTAACAGATCTCTCCTCGTCCAATTACTGAATGCTTCGGATATTAGCTTTTGCTTAATTTCCTCATCTGCTTCCGTATAGTCTGGAGCGTTACTTATTTTTTCTTGTTCCTCTTTAATCTTTTGTTCTATTTCTTCTTTTGTTAATTTTGTTTCATGCTTCTCTTTATCATTATCTGTTGCCTCGTTTCCATTTTCAGTATACTCATCATCATCCTCCTCATCACTATCACTGCCAGTGGTACCCGTAATATCATAGGACGTTACTTTATAATTTACTTTCTTTTTGAATGCCAATTGTTCCTTCGCTTGTAGTTGATCTAATTCTTTGGGGAAAAATTGATAATCTTGGCCTTGAATTCTCTTTGGAGGTTTAGGTATCTTTGGTTGAGGTGTTTGTTTAGAAGATTTTGAACCTCCACCGATAATTTCCTTATAATAATCATCGACGGAATAGGTTTGTTGTTCTCTTCTTCTTTCTCTCCTCGAAGGATTAATCCAATTTACCACTTTGTCGGTTGACTTCTTTTGGAAATTTTTACCATTCCATTCATATGCAGATTGATTGTCAATTTCATTGTACTTTTGTAAATCGTCCAAACCCAAAGACTGGTATTTAGCATTTAATTCTTCTGTCTTTTGCTGACCTTTCTTTAAAATCTCATCGATATCGGCGTCAGTGGTTATATGAGTAGCTTTCTTTTCAAACATACTCTTCGCACCATATTGAATCATTTCTAAAAGATCGTCTTTATTATTTCCAATATTAGCTGTTTTCTTACCTGTACCTTGTTGAATGACTAGCTGATCTAATCTTAGCTTCTGAGCTGCACGTTCGATGACCTTTTCTTCGATGGCATTTTCAGTAACAAATCTATAAACATGAACCTGTTTCTTTTGACCGATTCTATGAGCCCTGTCCATTGCCTGTAAATCTGCTTGTGGATTCCAATCTGAATCGAATAAAACGACAGTATCTGCAGTAACTAAATTAATACCTAACCCACCAGCACGTGTGGTCAATAGAAAGACAAATTTATCGGAGTCTGGTTTATTATAATCATCGATGGCTTCGATACGATCTTCATGCGATGTTGAACCATCAATTCTACAGTAATTAAACCCTCGGAAATAACAATAATCTTCCAATATGTCTAATAATCTTGACATTTGACTAAATACTAGTACACGAGAGCCTTTTTCTTTCAACCTTTTCAACAATTTATCAAGGACAATCATTTTCCCAGCGTTAAAGACTAAATGCTCGTCGGTAGTATATGGTGGTCCTGGTTCCGCACCTTCGAATAAATATGGGTGATTACAACATTTCCTTAATTGCATGACAATATTCAATAATCTGGTTTTACCTTCTCTTTTCCCGACTGCCCCATTGACGGCATCAATATCTTTTTCCAACAATGATTTATACCATTTAATTTGCATATCCGTCATCCCCACGTAGACGTTTGTTTCAATTTTGGGTAACAATGATTTTTCTACATCTGCTTTAATTCTTCTTAATAGGAAAGGGTTCAATACGGTATGTAATTGTTGTACGACAATTTCTTGATCCTGTTCTGAATTATTTTGCTCAAACCAATCATCGAAAATCCCTGAATCACCAAAGACGTCGGGCAATAAGAAATTCAATAATGCCCATAATTCATGTAAATTATTTTGCAGAGGAGTCCCTGTAATCAAAAGACGATGCTTAGAATAAAGTAATCTAATGATTTGAGACAATTGACTTTCTTCATTTTTAATACGATGAGCCTCGTCAATGACTATATATTGCCAGGCAACTTTTTTCAACGCATTCTTTTCCTTAATAACCATTTCATATGAAGTAATTAAAACATCAAATCTTGCCTGTAAGATGAAATCATAGATGATTTTATGCCTAGTTTCTTTGTCACCATGTAGGATGATTGCATTAACTTCCGGGGTCCATTTATTAAATTCTCTTCTCCAATTATCTAGCGTCGATTTGGGTACAATAATTAAGAAGGGACCATCGATCTTTTTAATGTATTTCAAATAACCTAAGAATGAAATTGTTTGTAATGTTTTACCCAACCCCATTTCATCAGCCAATATACCTGATAATTTATTTTCATGTAATGAAATCAACCAATTTAACCCTTGCACTTGGTAGTCTCTTAATTTCCCATTTTGAATGAAAGAAGGAGATTCATTAACATAGTTTTCATCATCAAAAGTTTCCAGACCTTCACCTTCTTCCTCAGCTAATAACTCTGCATCTTCTTCCTTCTCTGTCTTTCTGTGATGACGAGAAACATAATTTTCATTTTTACTTGCGGAGGTAGATGCTTCCACCTCTTTCAGTAGTTTTTGCATATTTTTATCATGCTTAGCTTTCATGCTGATGAAATGACGAAATAAATCGGTCAACGATAATAAATATTTGAAACGCTTATATGTATCTTTCTTATCTTTTTGTTTGGCAATCTTGGGATCGACTGTTAGTATGAATCTTGCCTTTCTTTCTTGCCAATAAGCATCATCTTTAGCACCAAGATCAATATCATTTTGAGAAATGTCTACTTCAGATAACGCTGGGGTTGGGGTTGGATCTTCTTCGAGAACCAAATTGTTTTCTTCTTGAGTGGATTCATTTTCTTCATCTGATGGTATGGTTTCTATACTCTTGCTCTGATGGTCAGGAACTGACATAATTGGACTGTTATGTAGATCGTGGTAAGTATTAGCTACTATGACAGTAATTAGTTCAATCTTAGGTTCGTTAAATCGGATGATAATTAACTACTTCAGCCCTGTCGCTAAAGTTTAAATGTTTTAATGAAAAAATAGCAATAAGTAGCGTCTTCCTAAGCAAGTGTCGGTTCTTTCTTTCCTTTCAACAGACAAGATCTTGCTAATTTCTTTTTTTTTTTTTTTTTTTTAATTGTTTATGCTAATTTCACATAATTTCTATTTGCGAAAAAGACGCGATTTACAAACATGACAAACTTTTCTGTTTAGAATTAAAGGAGGTTAAGTACATTGGATTCCAATACCACAAGGAATCCGATATTACATAGAATCTACAGGTCGATTAGTCATTTATTTGTTCCCAATAATTATAGTTTTTTTACTCGAACTGGTTGAGTAGAGCACAAGCAATTATTTAATTTGTAAAATTTAGTACAACTACCCATATTTATAAGCTATCCTCTGTTTCTGCGGCGGTGATTTTTTCTGAGATGATTTTTTCTGAGATGATTGTTTCCGGAATCGCAAGAATCTTTTTTTTGTTGAACCGATAAGGAAGTATCCAACGATTCGAGACTATTTGCTCAGAAATAAAGATCCAGTAATGTCACCTCTGTCGTGTTATCAGGTGATTCTTGATCAAAAAATATAATAGTCTGATATTAAAAGAATTCAAATTAAAAATATATATTCTTTATATAGGAATTTTTCAGGCAAAACAGTCTTCTTTCATCAGTTGAAGAACTCACAGAGTTACTTGTGACTTAAAGTTAAACCAATTTTTTTTCTCTTTTAATGATCGTTACGGTAATGTAACAAACTGATGACTACTGACATATCTTGTAAAATAACAGTATGACTGTTAAATATTATATACTATATTGTATAAATAGCCATAAGTTTTGACATAATAAGCTTATGCGCGTGCTCTCTGGCAGTAGCATGTAAAATAATCGGTTTTATTTGACTTTAGCATCTGAGAAGATATAATAATAAGTCCTCTTTGATTGCACTATTTAAAAGATTTAGGAAAATGTTGTTGTGTTTGTGTATTTTTTGTATTATTAGCATTTAAAGGAATTTATGAATTTATGAATTTATGAATTTATGAAAAATAAGTTATAGATATAGATTAATTGAATGTATAAAGAAATCAGGATCAGGTTGAAATTTTATTTTTAGCATACCTTTTAAAATAAAACTCTTTCCTTAGCTAGTTTATCAACAGATAAATCTAATTGATGAACAGCAGCTAATTTCTTCTTTGACTGTTGAATCACATGGTAAGTTTCAATATTGTCAAAAAATTTATCAAATAGAACAGCGGTATCTAATGGACCACCTTTAGCTTCTGGATGGAATTGAGTTGAAAATATTGGTCTAGTTAAATGGATCATACCTTCATTGGAGTTATCATTTAAGTTAACAAAGTATGGTTTCCATTGATCACTTGGTAAAGTTTCTGGGTCGACAGCGTAACCATGATTTTGAGAAGTAATATGACATTGTCCTGTAGTTAGATCCATAGCAGGAATATTATGAGCTCTATTACCGTATTTCAATTTCATTGTCTTAGCACCTGAAGCTAAAGCTAATAATTGATGGCCTAAACAAATACCAAAGATTGGAATATCATCAAATTTTGGATTATTCAATAATTCTTTCAAATTAGCAATAGTCTTTTCACACATTTCTGGGTTACCTGGACCATTGGATAAGAAAATACCATCGAATTGATGGGCAATATCTTGAATTCTATAATCATAAGGTAAGACAGTGACGTTTGCACCTCTTGCGGCTAAACATCTGATAATATTTTCCTTAACACCACAATCGATTAAGGCAACATTAGCAGTTGGATTCTTACCCGAGATATGGAAAGGTTGCTTTGTAGTGACTTGTGCAACCAAATGAGTACTCATTGGGTCGATATAATCAACAGGAGTGTCATTACCTATGGTGATTCTACCTAGGGAGGAACCTTGTTCTCTTAAATATTGAACAATTTCACGAGTATCGACACCAGTGATGGCAGCGACACCTTCTCTTTTACACCAAGAGGCTAATGATTCCACAGCAGCCCAATGAGAATATTCATAAGCGTATTCAGCGACGACGATCCCTACGACGTGAACATGAGGAGATTCAAAATATTTCAAAAGGTTAAATTCATCACGTTCTTCCCCGGATGGGACACCGTAATTACCGATCAATGGTTGAGTAAAGACTAATATTTGACCACGGTATGATGGATCAGTCATAGATTCTGGATAACCAACTAGAGATGTAGTAAAGACAGCTTCGCCGGCGATTGATTTTTCAGCACCGAATGATTTACCTTGGAAAGATGGACCGTTTTTAATAGTAAAAGTAGCGTTTGGAGATGACATTGTATTTTTTTAAATGTAGTTGTTTGTTCTTGTAAAGTAATTTCTTAAAGTATTAAAAATTTTAGAAGGTTTGTTTTTTTTTGTATTAAAAGTATTGATTGGTTTATTGTTTCTTTAGGAGGTAAAAGTGTCTTTAGTACGAGCTGGTTTTCCAGATGTGGTCAGATATGTAGTCTTGGCAGGTATATTCAGATTCTGATAACTTAAACATATAAATGTTCAAATAATGATGTGGAATGTGAAAAAAAGGGAATATGTGTTAGGCGTATTACACTTTTTTTCTAGAAAAGATTGATATAAATATATTAAGTTTATATTGCTTGGTGTATTTGAAAAGAAAAAAAAAATTAAAGAAAAAAAGAGTCAAGTAGAAAAAAAGTTATTAATTGAAGAGACTAAAAGGCTAATTGAAAAAAGAGAGAATAAAGGACTACGAATGGAAACAGACCTTTAATTAATTTATATGAAAAGAAGTGAATAGTTGTGGAATGAAAAATCTGTTCTGTGAAAAAAATAATACGAAGTCACCATGGAGAAAATGCCACATACGGGTTATCACAATATATATCCTTTGTACGTAATATTCTAACCAAGATCTTCGAGGAAAATCTGGTTACAAATATGGCAACTGGCTAGCCCTTTGAGACGTACAGCCTTTTCACTGTATCGAAAGAAAGAAACGATCATTGAGTCACAAAGCGAATTTATGTGCACAAAGATACGTCACTTGTCCAAGCGGCATTTCTGGTCGATAAGGGAGGTTTTAGCTGTGATGTATGGATTTTCTCTTCCTCAGTGAATGACTTTTTCCAGATGCATGGGTCTTTTGACATCGCTTTGAACGAGGGAAAAAGCATTATCTGTCCCACTGGGGTGCATCCACCAATAAAAAAAAAACATTAACCGCCGAGACTTAATCCCTCTTTTAGTAATCTATAAACAATGGAAACATGTGTGTTATGTGACGGAAAGGTGACCCCTAAATCCTGTGGCTTTACAAGTAGAAAAGTACAAAATGATTAGACCGTTTCCACGAGCATATTCACAAGAATTATCTTGGTATTATAAAAAGCGCGTTGGCTGCCCTATTCAAAAATGAACTTCAAGTCACAGTATGTTGGGATTCTACGTTGAAAAAAAATAAGAATCCAGAATATACTCTTTGCCATTTCAATCGATGATTAGGCGCTGTGTATCCCTTGCCTTGTTTTCTGACGTTTCGTGGATTCTTTTGTGTTTGTGGTTCTTGACATTTACAGATGTAAATATCTAATAATGCCACTGAGTTCTTTAAATATATTCTAGACAAACCTGATATGTAAGAGCAATGAGACGCGGCCAGTAGGAAGTCAAGTGAGAACTGCGTATACTCCCCCTCGTCAAAGCATCTAGTAATTACACATGCCATTACTCTTATATCATTAATAACATAAGAAATGATCTTCCCAATATCATTACATAATAGATAGTTTTCTTGGCTAACCAAACTGGTTATTTATAATAAGACAGACCTGTAAAAATTACAAGCCTCCATGTTTTTTGAAACTTGCCTTGTTGTAATGTATATCCAGCAATTGAGCCAACCTAGCTTCACTGGTTAATGGTGGTTGTCCTTGGCTGTCATACGCTAGGACATGTTCCCTAGCAAGGATATTCAGTATCCGGCCTGTTTATCAAAGGAAGTAACAACAGCTAAAAATTTGGTAACTGTGATAAGAAGGTTTGTGTGAACCTCAAGATATAGAACTTCCCCACAGCTCTGACCAGTCGATCATAGGAAGGGACACACAAAAGAATTCAGTTTTCTATTAAAGAAAAGCATACTATAGATAATTTCTACCAATTATACAACTATCTACATCCCTATCTCCATTTGTTCAAAGAGACAAAACGATAATTCTATACTTGTACACTACCGAGAATGCACTCTGGTTTAAGGTATATTGTAAACTGAAATTATATCTAAACATCAGAAAGAAACGCACATGCTAGTATACCTGCAACTACTCATTCTCTACTTACATTTGTTTACAAGAAATAAGCTTGCGTGGCGTAATGGCAACGCGTCTGACTTCTAATCAGAAGATTCTGGGTTCCGACCCCCAGCGTGAGTGTTATTTTTTTTTTATTTTTCCAGTACGTACGTTGTTAGGCCTGGAACGGGTTAGGATTAATATATGTGATATATATTTTATGACCGATAATAAGAAACGACACACAAGAGAAGAAAAATGAAAAGAGATGAAAGGTTTTCCTACGGGTTATTAGTGTACGAGACGTGGCGGCAGAGCCGATCGAGAGCAACGGAATTGAATAACTCATGCATATATAATAAGAGGAACTTTTATAGGATATATCTAAAAGTTCGTCTTCTTTTAAATATGTTTAAATAAGAAAATAATCAAGTAATAAATATACTATCAATTTAGAACACTTTGTATCACGGAATAATTCCTATTATATTACAATATAATTGAAAATAGGATCGGGGGCAATATTTTTGAAAAAAAAGGTAGGGTAGATATCAAAATTTGAGGATTGAAATAGGGTTGGTCTATTCTTGGTCATGGATTGGGACAAGGATTGATATTAAAAATGAAATAATACTAGTGGTATAATATGATTTTATAGTATATTTTTTATAGATTATATACTGTACATCACCACTCTGATAGCGATTTAAAAGACGCGGCTATCAAAGAAAGAGAAAAGGGTAGAAAATAAGCTGATCTAAGACACAAGCAGTAAAGAGAACTCTGTGTGTATTTCTAGATAGATTTCAATGTAGTAAATAATATAATTAATATAAAATAAAGAAAAGAAAATAGGTTAGAAGGAAAGATGTCTGGTCTTTACTCCTTTTTCTTAACTAAAGAAATTTTCTCGAGGAGAGAAGTGGTTGTTAGAATAGAGCTACAGTGCCTTCAGTGTGTCACTGTTTGGTTGCTTGAACTGTGTCTCAGGTTAGTGTGTCATCGTTTTCAGTGATTTCTCAAATGACTTGATTTGGACCGGGTCGAAATAGCGGGGACTTCGATCGGTACCAATAACGTATATATTTTTGTAATATTACGTACGTACTATAATAATATGGAAAGTAAGCCAAATTCGTTATAGTTATTATTTGTTTTTGTTTTTTTACTCATCATTTTATTTTGCATTGATGTTGTTCTTGTTTCAGAATGTACTATTAGGAATATATATTTTAATTATTAAATTCTATAGCCCGGTACGCAACTAAATATTACGGTAAATATCCCGGTAGATAATAAAACTAAGAATAAACACCATAATCCCCTTTTCATAAGAATATTTTTAATGAATGGATGCTCAATTCGTATTAGTCTTGACCGGCCTCCTAAAAGTGCCAGAATTCCAGACACATGATGGTTTTTCCCATTCTTCTCATCCATTTGAACCTCCCGGTCTGCGTCTCTATTCTTCTCGTTATGCTTATATAGTAATCTTTGTGTAACACCAAACCATGAGTAAATTATATCTACTCGATACATACCACATATAATAAAATAATTTCCAATGGCAAAGGGTACAATGGTTACAACTCTAATACCTCTGTCATATTTTAAAAATATTAAAGTATATCCAATCCAAAATCCTATGCCTAGCCAAAGTAATCCAAAAATAGTTCTACTTAATAAAGTATATGTAGAAAATGGGGATTTGGAAATATGATCATGGTTTTTGATCAAACTTTTATCTACTCTGGTTAAATTATGAGACCTCGCATTTGAGTGGAATCTCCAATCTGATATTTCATCATGGATATTATGTAAAGCCACAGTACTTAAAAACTTTGGGAAACAATCCATTTCCAGAAATTGGAACGCAATACTTTTCAATTCTTCAAAGACTTGTGGATCATGTCTGCGTTCATTTTGTACTAAATTTAATGCTTTCAATCGTATATCATCAGGTAGATTCGTCAAGTATCTTTCACTTCTTTCGGGTGATTGTAGGTATATGGAACATATTTTCAAAGCGTTATTTAATAATTGTTTTGTAGTGATTTTAGCTCTCTCCTCTTGTTGAGATTGTTTTCTTAATATGTCATCGACCACATCAGGTAAGGCAGCTCCATTGGTTTCTCGAGAGCGAACATTTGAATTATTCCTATTCAATGATCCCTTCCTATTAGAATCGTTATTCGCAATAGAATGACGTTTCCAATCTTCTAACAACTGAGATAATTTTGGTGAATATTCTGTATTGCCTTGTAAGAATTGTGATACTCGTTCAGGATTTTCAAAATCTAGGTGACCTTCATCTAACAGTGCATTCAACAATACTGATGTAGTTACTGATATATTATCATCATCGTCATCATCCTCGTCACCACCTTCTGGATCATCATGGTGTTGAATTGACTGTGTTTCGTGTTGAATGCTTTCTTCACTTGTGTATTGAAGATGATGACGAATTCGCGAGTTTCTTGCCTCATTCTGATTATATGTTATTGATTCTCTTATTCCACTAATATAATCTTTACAAAGACGCAAATGAGCCATTAAATCAATCCAAAAATCTAGATAATTGATAGCGTATGGGAATTGTGAAAGGAATGTATAAAATGACCACAAGTCCACCGGAAATTTGGTTTTTTGTATAAGAACTTCGTATAAAGTGGGTAATCGTTCCGTTTGAATTTTTTTATAATCTAATTCCATTTCTTTGAAGTGGTCTATTGTATTTCTTTGTTATGTTCTGGTGATTCTCTGCTGTGGCTGGTTTTATTTCATCATTAACTTTTACGTATATTTGTTTTGAATATAATTTTCTCGATAGCCGTTATTTATGTTTTTTATTCGCGTCAGAAACTTTCGCGTGCCATTCATTCACTTTCCTTTCTTTCCTCATTAGAAGGAAATTTGGTTCAAAAAGTATATAATGGAATTGTTGTTCATCAGAAAGTGGTGAAGAGGTCTAATATTATAATATTTCTTAAATTAAGTTATTTACCTAGATACATAATTCGTGTAGCTTCGCATGTAACCGTGTTACTAGCACTACATATATGTAAATGCCATTATTTATGTATTCAAAATCATGAATCGTAGTGGTCGTTAGTATATTTTTCAAAGAAATCTAATAGATTTTCTCTAACTAATCTGAAAACACTTTCAGAATATCTGGCAGCAATTTCATTTGATAATTTAGTTAGTCCCATATCGAAAACAACTGGACTTAATGCATTAAATAGATTCAAAGAAAACTCAATGTACCAACGATGATTCCAACAACAAGTTTTCACACATAAATCGATAATAGTACTATCTAATTCAGAAATTTTTGAAACTATTTGTGATGACGTCATATCACAATTAGGAAGATTTGATTGATTTATAATTCGTTGACGTTCGTTAACACAATAATTCATTAGTTGTTGAGCTGATTTTGATGAAAACCTTTGCGATAGTCCTTTTTCGAATGCTACTGCAGCCTCGGGATAATGGCCAAGACGACGTGCACATAGACCAAATGCTTCCCATTCCACAGTTGATTTAATGTATTTGGTACGTTGTGCTTCGAAATATATTTGTTCCGTTTGCCATAGTGTGTATGTTTTCAAATCTTCGTATAATAACATGAAGAGGTTATCTAGCCATCTTTCGCAAAGTCTTTTACTACGTAACAGATCTGTTGTTATTGCTGTTGTTGAAGTGGAATTTCTAGTTTCGTTATCTTGTTCGTTAGAAGTTGAGTCTATATTTTCATTTATTGATCCTTGATATTCTTCTTCCATGACAAATAGTTTTGTTCTTATCTTCAATAATAATTCCCAACCAGTTAATTGTACGATTTCTGTTAATAATTTGTATGCAAGTTGGTACGTTGATTTTAAATTACCAGCTGGTAAATTAATTAAAGTTGGATCTGATGATTTATGTTCATTTTGAATGTCGATAGAGTTTAAAGACGTCACCTCATCAAGCACTGCATCAACTGGTAAGGGTAAATGAAGGCTATCATCTGAAGGAAATGGAACTACCCTCTTTAATGTATATTTTTCCCTTAAGAGTGCCATTGGACAAGCATTCAAAGTTACTAATGCATTTTCAGGATCATTTAACCTTGCATATGCCTTTGTTAATAAATACCATGGTTTAAATTCATTTGGTGAATAATTAACAGCCTTTTGTGCTATCAATTGTGCATATTTGAAATCTTTCTTTATATTCAAAAGGAATTCTGCTTCGACACATAATAAAGCAGATATGTAATTAACAACTTGTTGATTATTATATTTCTCACTTTGTCTTTCTACGATCTCTAATTGTTCATGAACTAAATTTATAGCATCGATTTCTAAATCATTTTCAAATAATAAACGTACGAGAATGACTATGGCTTCAGGATATTTTTCTACCAGTTTTTCTAACATTTCGCGACATTTATTTATACTTTGGGTCAAATTTACGATAGTTGATAATGTCTCTACTAAGTAGTTATTAATATTGGTAACATTTGATGCATAGCAGGGGCCTCCTAATAAATTACCTCTTTCATAAACTAATGGGAATAAATCAATAAAAGTGTTTGTAACGTCACCTAATTGACCAGAGGTTAACGGATCAATGATCAAGGTTTCCACCAAGTTTTGTATTTCCCCCTCTTCTGAATTATCCTTCATTAACGTTATGGAACGAACTACCCCGCTAATGAAAGTTTCTGCCCAAATCAAATCAATTTGAGATGAGTGCTCAATTTGTAATTGTTCACCATTATAATCCAACATAAAAGTTTGTACAGTACCTGGAATGTGGACCATTACATTGACATCACATTTCCTAAATGTATTCCATGTTGATAATGATATTCTCGCAATTTGGAAATTTTTCCTTTTACCAAACCAAGTTTGTGGATTTTCAGTTATTAAATCAGCGATTTTTTTCAAAAAGATGGTAATTGCTGTAGGATCAGATGTGTCTACCCCTAAGGAGTAGAAAAAGGTTCCAATTTCACCTTTCAATTTATCATGGGCATGTAATTCTGTGACAATTGATGATGGTTCATTTGATATTGGAGGAGTATTTTCATTTGAATTTGGTCCAGTGGCATCTGACTGATCCTTGTTGCTTGAATTGGTTGAGCTTAAATGGTTAGCTGCATTAGTCGAGCCTTGATGACTACTTGAGGATGGTAGGTATTTAATTAAGGTAATTAAATCAGGTGGACCTAAATCGAGGAATTGAGATAATTTGGACCTACGCTCTTCTAGAGCATAACCGACTTCATTTTCTTTCACTTCTGGGATGGAACCTTGGGAAAGCATCGTTTTTATTTTGGGTTTCTTTTCTTCTGATTGTTTTAACCTGGTATTTTTTACCCTTAAATGTTGGAGCCGGTCTTCGAGGAGATGAAATGTCCAGACTTTTCCCTCGAGGTAATTGTGGTGGGTATTGATATATATCAAGGACGCGAACAATAGTTGATGGTTATCGACGCTAGTAAAGAACCTCCTTTCAACGCACTCGAATTGTGAAATCAATTAATTGACAGGAATACATTTACGTTTTGTTCAAAATGTCAATTTCCACTGATAAAGGAAATTTTGATATTTTCAAATCAAACAAACGAAAAAGAAAATGCGCCAGCATTCTCATCGTGACACACGGGAAGTTACCCTTTTTGCGACACACTCATTCTCAGAAAATAAATAAATATACTATTATATTGTTATATTTACTATAATACTATAATACTATAATACTATAATACTATAATACTATATACATTAAACAACTTCACTTGGCTTCCTTGTCACTTCACTTCACTTCTATCTTAGAATCTATTATGTTTATCAGTTTGTCTTTATGACCCCATCTTTGTTCTAACCATCTCTCTAATTTTTTATCTTTCAATGGTAAAAGCGGTGCCATTTTACATTTGGATATTTGAACCATTATTATAATGGGACCAATCTCTTCTACTGGGTCCGTTGGCGTCGTTTCTTCTTCCTTTATATGATTTTTAGTTTTAGTTTTTGTTGTTGTCTTTCCCATATCTCTCTGTGGTTTCTTGGCCATTAATAAATCTAAGAAAGAGGGAACAATTTGTTGTAATTGATACCCTTTATGTATTTTCATGTTCCCCGTAGTATGATTATGACCTTTACTAGTAATAATTGGTCTGTAATATACAATGGTCAAGTCATAAAAATAAGGATTTAATTTGAAATTGGACAAAGAAGTTCTATTGACTGGTTTGTTTTCCCTGGAGGAGGAGTCTTCGGGTCTCTTTTCAAATAACCCAGAATCACTTAGGATCATGGAAACCTGAGCTTCATTTTTCTTGCGATCATCTTTCTTTGTTGGCAACAAAATTTTATCGAATTTTTCGTTCAAATATTGTTTTGTCTCATTAAAGATATAATTATGTCTCATCTTCTTAATGTTTTGAACAAACCCAAAACAATTTACAACAGTAATAAAATTTCTAAAACGAGGATACAGAACATTATAGAATTTAGTGACAAAAATATATTCCTGATTTAATTTCCTTTGAACAAATCCAAGTTCAGTAGTCAGGATATTAATCTCAGGAAAAATGGCATATACTTGATTATTATTTGTCATTAAATGATCTTCAAATTCATCCTCTTTAAGGTAAGCATTTTCATCTTTAAGTACAATATTTTTCAAAAGTGAAATTTTAGGGAAATTAAATATTTTACCCCAAGAAATGAAATTCAAAATGGGAACAATTGTTCTGTTTTCTTTCCATAGTTTATTAATAACTTCTCTCTTATTTGTATATCTTACTAAGCTTTCGTCTTGAATAAGATAATTTACCAGGGCGTAATCATTTACAGATCGATGATTAGCAATCAATAGAGTAGATAATTGTTCCTCTCCATCAAATAATTCCAATGGTTCACTATCTTCAGTGAAAAAAATTTGGACATTTTCATTGTTTTTAAAAAGTAATTCAACAACATATAATTGGAAACAAAGTTCTATTGTTTGTAATATTTTTTCAAAGAAGGGCAAAAGTTGCTCCATAATGAAATTATCCCATTTATCCAATAAACATATTTTAAATTTACCTACAATCGGCACATTCTTGAAAAAATTTCTCTTGAACACTTTGACTCTTCTATAAATAGGACATGTGATAATGGATGTGATTATTCTTCTAGCTATTAAAACAATGGAATGAAGTAAAATATACGTCAATAGAATGAATATCCTTGACCCGAGATAAACCCACTCCCAGAAACTCCGATTTGTTTCTGTACCAACAAAATGAACATGAAAAGATTCAATAATCCCTTTAACAGATATCATTATTCTACACTTGGCCTTTTATACTCATGCTCTTCCCCTTATAATCCTTTTGTCTTGTTAAGAACAAATTTGTGACATTTACTTTTTTTATCAAACGTTAAAATAAAGTGACATACATCTTATATTTTTCCACGCGCACTATATCTGATAGTAAGAACTGTGAATAATAAAAGAACCATCGATAGATATATCGATTACTCGAAAAGAAAGCGGACTTGGCACAAATCAAAGCTTTCATCTTTCGAAATACAGATATCTCTATTAGTATGCTTCCACATAATTCAAACATATTTTTCAAAACGTCAAGATATGTCTCTAGATTCGCCGCAAGACAAATACATACCATTCAACCCATCAACTGTATACATTCAATCAAATACAGACAATTATCTCGATGTTATTCATCACAATTCCAAGATAAAGAAATGGAAAAATATATAAAAACAGGGACACCATTAGCAGCTACTTCAATTGAACAAGATACTACAAAGCCATCATCGCTTCCCAAAACATTCACATTACCTAAACCATCTCAAGTAGAAGGTTCCTATCATGAAGAATATGAAAAAATTGCCAAATATTCATTACTACCGTTATCATTGGTACCATTCGTTATTTCAATGGCAGGAGGCGTAGTTCCACCATTATTGGATACAGCTTTGGCAACCACATTTTTAATATATATTCAATATGGATTCACAAGTTGTATCATTGAATATTTACCAAAGGAAAAGTTTCATAGGTGGCATAATGCTGCCAAGTATTTGTTATATTCATTTTCATCCTTGAGTCTTTATGGGATTTATCAATTAGAAACGGAGAATAATGGGTTGATTGACTTGATTTCAAAATTATGGCAGAATGACAATGATTCAAATTTATATATTTTCGGTCGAAATTGATTGATAGAATATCTTTATACATGTATATATATGCTTAATCAACCTGTGGATTAGAGAGATATATAATTAAGTAAAGACATGTTTGGAAGAAATATGTGAGATAAAATTATGTTTCTCGAATCATAAGTAGATTTATCGACTCGCGGATGGGAGCGTATTAACTGAATACCAGTTGTAATGCTATCTTATATAGCAAGGAATATGATAAAGTGTTTTACCCGATATGTGATGCCTAGAGCTTAACTTTCTCTTGAAGAACAACTATACTTAATGATAACTTCGCAGCTCAACCTATTAATAGACAGCCCTGAACTATCATTAAGAAGTAAATTACAGTTAATAGAAAATTCCCAACTTGTATACTAGTGGACTTCAATAACACATTCGACGGTGTTATGTGACACGATTTGGTATTCATATTAAGTTCCAACCGACCTTTCCAGAAAGTCATTTCTTGTTTACTTTTGGATCACTAATGCTATAAAACAGAATTTTTCTCAATGATTTTGTTAGAAAGACAAATCTTATGAAAAGTAAACAAATAATATATGTTTCTAAGGAATACTTTCCTAAACCTCTAAAAATCTAGTTATTCATAAAATATCAAAAATTCATTAATATTAGCAAATCTGTATTTAAAGATATATAAAAATCTAGGTCAAAAAACACTTCAAGATGAAAGATAATTGTGCTGATGATGGATTACAGCTAGAAGGATCAGTACTGTTGCTTTAATTGTTGGTTCATGAGTTTGATTGTCTTCCGTCTCTTTCTAACCACCCAGGAGTAATGTAATGTTCTCTCTTTCTAGTATATTTTTCGCCCCATACATATGTTGGCACTGGAGTTCATGAGCTTGAATACCAGTTTGATTTGTAGTAGCATATTCACTCACACAAAAATAATGCACATATATTATCATTGCATGGATATCAGTCCATAGATGCCCCTCTTCTTGCCAGTTCATCGGCCATTTCGTTCCCATAATGTCCAGCATGGCCTTTTACCCACTCAATCTTAAAGTTCCCTTTATTGGCAAAGAAATCAGCATTGATTTCATAATATTTCTTCACACAAGTGAAGTATGCCAATAATGGTACAATCAAATCATGGTTCGGTAAAATATGTATCTTATCAATTGAGTACGTCATATATCTGTCATTCAATAACTTCGCAACATATTCAGAATCTGTTATGATTTGAAAATTCAGTTTATTAGGCGATGTACTCAGGATTTTCCAAATAGCCTTCAATGCCTCAGAGACAGCTTGTATTTCACCTCTATTATTGGTTTGAGCACCTATTCTTAATCTATCCGAAATGTTAAGCGAAGGCTGGGTCTCAAAAAACACACCATAACCAGCACGAGCACCATATTTCCCATTCCCTAATGAAGAACCGTCACAATAGACGTTACATTTGGAAGTATAGAAAGCAGTATTGAATGGATTTAGCTTATATATAGTCTGAAATTCCAGGGAACGGACCCCCATCAAGTCATAGTCTAAAGAAGGATTCGATACACCATTGATAAAGTTTTCTGCATCCTCTAGAGAATCAAAACTTTTGAATGACAGACCTTTTTGACGATAAATATAACTTTTACATTCAGGCCAACTCCTGAAAATCATACTTTGAACAGTTGGGTTCCCACTTTTTACTGCGTAAAATTTAGTATGTTTCACAATCCTTTCAGCAGCATCTCTTGGTAGGTGTGACGGTAGACTATGTTGTTTCCTAATGCCTACATCCGGAGCCCTGGCATTATTCATCCTATTCTTAATCTTAGAGTTATTATTTTCATTGCGAAGGCCTCGATTGTTCGAGTTGTTTGAGCTAGTCCCATGCGCAAAATTTTTGGCCTCTTCGAAACTATTAAACTTCTTGAAAATAGCTCCTTTGTAACCTTTTACCTGTTGTTCGCAATCGTGCCAACTGTAAAATACGCCACGTTGGAATCCCTGGTTAACACCGTAAAATGCTCTTGGTCCCATTTTCGTTACAATTACTCGGAGAACACCCTGTTGACACACCGAATAAATCCTGTTTCTAATCGTAGTTATAAAAAATGATTGGAAATTTGTTTAATTATGGATAGTGGTAACTCTCTAATTAGCACATTCATTACCAATCATTCTAGACGTTTATTTGATAATATTCATATGGGAACGGAGACAAATCAAAAGAAGTTAAGTCTCACCTTTAAACGTCGAGATGGGTTCAAATTCCTTAAAGAAAAAAAAATCCGTGCAAAATTCTGCTGGTCATCAGGGACTAAATCATTTCCAAAAAATAAAAGAAAGATCCGTGATAGTTTAATGGTCAGAATGGGCGCTTGTCGCGTGCCAGATCGGGGTTCAATTCCCCGTCGCGGAGATTTTTTTAATTTTACAATTATTTAATAATTATGAGTTGAAGTTTAATGAAGTCTCTCTTTTTCAAATATCATGATGAATCCCATGGGGTGTTTGTCATCGCTTAATATTCTGTAAGTAAACTCTTCTGCAAACTTTCGGTACAGCTACGCTTTAATATCATAAGTATGAGGACAATTTGGACCCATACCTGAGGGTTAGAGGTAAAATTGCCAGTTTAATAGTGGAAAAATAATGGTTTCCCCTTTTATTTTACCAAAGTCTTGGATTTTAGGAGATGGAATTGGTTTACTTTCTTTAATTAGAAATTATAAGTTAAAATGTCTCTTTTTATTTGTATGCATACATGCTATAAATATGTTTATAAGTATATTAACTACTCAGAGATAAGTTGAGTGGACAGTAAACTTGCTGTGCATTCGCAACTTATTGATCATTTGACGATCTTTCCTTGAATCGCAGCGTCAAGTTTCATTTGTAAAGAAAGTTGCTTCTTTTCCTTTATTTGCTGTTTGACACATTTATGGACATAGTCTGATTCTCCCTTTGTAATTAAAATCCTGAGAACAATCTTTAAGGCCTCTACAGACTGTTCCAGTGGATCTACTTGCTCTTTTTGTATCTCCTCTCGTATCTGTTGTCTCTTTAGTTTCGTTGCATTTGCCATGATGGTCTTTTGGCGTTCGACCGTTGTCCCTATCCTTTTTACGGAAGTACCATAATTTTTGTTGGAATATATAAGCTTTAAGTGTTTCACATAGTCAGTCATCAAGTCATTTGTTGCTGCTTTAAGATCGCGGACAGACATCTCATAAAAATGTGGTATTTTTTTAAGATTTTGATAGTAAGCATTTTCAACTTCTGTCATGGGTAGACCTTGCCCATCATTATGGAAAAACTCTATTCCAAGATTACTTAGCCACATAAAGATAGTAGCCTGTTCTAGCGGAGTTAATGGCCTTCCGTAACCTACAATGTCGAGTGTGGACGAGTTCCATATGGAACTTCTTGCAGATCGTAATCTATGCTTGTGATCTGAACTGGATAAAGATGGGAGCAGCAAAATATCAGCGGTTGTCAAGATTTCTGACCAAGCTTTAGACATTATAGCAAGTAGTAAGGTCTCTGAGAGTTGTGATGACAATATACCTAAATTAGCATTCAAATAATCAAATAAAGGTAATAACGCGTCGCCAATCTTGGATTCCGTGGCACCTTCCTGTCCACTATTCCCATGTAATTTCATTAGATTTTCTCTCGACAAGGAATACTTTATAAAAGGAGAAAATTTACTAACCATTAATTCAATTATTCTGTCACTTGTTCTACTTAACGTTCTGTATGCTTTACCCAACGAAAATGTGGCATCCATTTTTTCTGTTTCGAGAGATATCTGCAAAGATAAAGTCCCTTGTTGGTCTAAGTTTAGTTCTACAGCATTTGGGTAACCATCATCCAAAAACTTTTTTTTACTTAATATTAACTGTGCCTTACCACAAATTTCATCGCCTCCGACTGATTTGAACTTACTTGTAGGATGATGCCATACTGTCAAAAGGAGTTCACGCTTTTCGTTATACGGTACCATTAATTCGACTTCTTCATCCCAAATTGGATTAGTTGTTTTAGAAATTATCTTGGTACAGCTGATTTCTTTTCTTTGTTTCATATCTTGTAACGATAACATTGCGTTTGATAGGCCTGACTTACTAAATCCTTTGATATCCTTGGCCTCTATAATTCGAATCGTATAGAGATGATGCAGCTTTTTTACTTGTTCATTAGCTATTTCCTTTAAGTCTTTGTGATTTTTCTCGTAGTGATTAATGAATTTTGTAATTTTTTCAGGTTGAACTCTGTCTTCAAGATCATTGAGATTTGATTTCATTTTTTCTATGTTGTTTAAAATAATACATGTTCGTATTTTATATTCATACGGGTCTGGAACTGGCGCATATTCCTTTTTATTAATGGCATTTTTCATCCCGTTAAATGACCATATATTGAATTTTCTACTAGCCTTGTCTTCTTCTAATTGAGTAGATATAGTATTTCTAGCTTCATTACTTGTACTTTTTGACTCTACACTATTAAGATCTACTTGAATCAAACGCAGTACATTTTCAGTATACACGTATAAACCATCAGAAAATGATTTCAGAAGCATTGTCAATATTTTAGAAATTTGATACTCATTCCCCCACTCGAAATTCAAGAACATTGAAAGCGACTCGTTGAGCATCTTGAAGATATCAACGACTGAATAACTGTAGCGTATTTCAGCATTAATTGGTTCCCACTTTTCCTTTTGCAAGGATGAAGTAATTACCTCCAGAAATTTCGAGCATGTTGTACCACAAAGCTCCACTAAGTATTTTTCAAAATATCTTTCTATACTATTCAGTTTTTTAGTTATCCCAAAATCTTGATATAACCCGATTAGGTCTTTCACTGAGCTATAGAATGAAAGAGCGTCAGTGGGTCCGTATTTCTTCATCTTAATTTTCTTGGTCTGTTTTTCAACCTGTTGGACCATGGATCCTACATCGACTACAATTGCTTGTACTAATACTTTCGTTACCTCTTCCGGAATATGGATCCCACCCAATAATTCAAAATGCTCTTTTTTATAACCAGTATATATGGACTTAATTTTAAGGTATATATCTTCAGCCACATTCTGTAAATGCTGAAATTCGATATCAGGACCTTTTGGAACTTTCTCTAATAGAGAAAAATAAAATTGTGTAGATGCTTCGTGAACCGTTTTCTTCAATTTTTTTGACCATAGCCTTTTAATGTCACCACACTCTTCACAAAGTATATCCATCGTATTGCCTAGTTTTGCATTATTGCAGTAAAATACCCAAGGAATCGAGTAATCAACCCTCTTTTCGGAACACAATCTTTTGAATGCGTCATTTATGGAATTGATACATTGATCCATCGTGTAATAATAATTAATTAACCATTGCTCCTTATCAATCCTATTCCAATACCGGACATCATAACTTGCAGCATTTAAAAATTTACCAAATATCACATTATACAAATTAGGCGTTAACTCCAAATTGAAAAATTCATTATTCAAACGGCTGAGATTGGCTGCCGTATAGTATAGAGTAGAAATTGTGGTTTCAAAATCGATCCTCCAATATTTCGCACATTTATTCATGAAAAACGATGCTGAATGTGACAATGCAAGTGAGCTCGGGTCTGTTTTAGATTCCAAGTTCAGTATTAAACAAAGCAAATAGACAAAACTTTCTCGTGGTCGGTTTGGAATTATTCGTAAAGGGATGTTTATATCCAAGGTAACGCTCTTGCCACCATATGTCTGAAGTAAGGATGTTAGTTCCCCAAACTCATAGTTGTACCATAATTTAAACTGTTGACTCGTTTCGAAATCAGAAGATTTCATGGGACCTTTATCCTTTTTTATTTGGTCTAAGAGAAGTTTCAAATCATGGCAATATACATCGTCTTTAACAGTTGGAACTAATTTTATTATATCCTGTTGTAAAACTAAAGGATCTGCACCAAATAATTTTTGGAAGTAAGTGGCATGTGTGATGTTATCCAAAACGAAGTCTGGGCTAATTACTGCCATATTTTTTAGAGAAGGTGGATATGGTGGCTTTATTCTAAAAGACTTCGATTTTCCAATGGTTTGGTCATATGTTTTTAGCCTGGAAACAATACCGGGTGATGAATTTGGTGGAAGCATTGTTATAAGTTTCCCAATAAAATATTTAGTGTGGGATTCAATGATTTGTGGAATATTCTTCACATTCTGCTTCGAAACTACATTAGCTGAAGTCTTGGTGAAATATCCTATAATTTCCTCTAATGTCATGGAAGGAAGCCTAATATTCATTGCAGGATCCATATACAAATCATTGTAAAATTTAGATAAACTTCCTCTCAGTAGGATGTCCTGTATATCATTCCCTGATTTTCTCATAATGACAGATCGTAAATAGCTTTCTAATTTTGGAGTTATCGAACGAACGATGGCTTGCTCGTCAATAACTGTATTTTGGACATTTAGATCAGTTTGAATGAAAGAAAGCCTATTATTTCTCATGCTATTCAACTCTGGCGTTCGTGTTTCTCTAAGAACACCTGTTTGCACAAATTCCTTTGCAAATCGTGGTTCATGGATATATTCAAAAAGAAGAATTTTCAACACATCCCAGTACACATCATTCCGTTGGACGTCAGGTCGAAGTGATGATAAGTCTCTGAAGTTGATATTCGATAAAATCGAAGAAGAAGATGAACTGATACGCTGCATATGGTACCACTATTAGATCAACATATACAACACTGAATAACTCAGCTCTTCTTTATTCCGCTAAGGATAACAGTCATGTTCTCTTTGCAGAACTCTTGATGGTTGTAGATTGTTTTGCTAATGTCTACTTAACAATGATCAATGTTACGTAAATCCGTCAATGCGAAGAATACAAATTTTTTTGGAGAGGTCGTTCGGCGGCTAACTAATACCTAATTAGAGTTTAATCAAATCCACGTAATATACATTCAATGTACTATTAAGAGTTGACGAATGCTTAAATAATAAATCGTATAAAGTCGTGATATATATCCATAAATATTGTTTGGTAGATATATGTGTAGGCCTTTGTGGCCTAATCACTTTCCTCTGATTCGGAAAAATCATCTGTGGGTTCGGTTTGTACAGCATCAAATTCATCATCTAAAAATGATTGTCGCAATTCAGGATCGTCTTCACCTAAATCCTGCTCGGAATCATCTGCAACAACAAACGATGATTCATAGCGATCTCGATTTTCCGGATCTGAAGGTGTTCCATGCGATGTATTCATTTCAGAGTGGAAGAAGGAGCCATCTTGATTAACTAAATCGTCAGCATCGGCTTCTTCATCGCTGTTTGTCTCTGCCGAACTAGATTCCATTATTGTGTTATCAGGTTCGTCCCATACCCCATGCCAGGATTCCAATTCAACTCCGTCTTCGTAATCTTCATCTTGGCTGAGTTCTTCGTCAACAACGTCTGAGATATAGTCTGTTTTGCCAGTAGGAGTATCAGGCGGACGGTCTATCTCAACTCCTTCAAAGTTAGAGTTCATGCTAGTTTCATCCTCATTTTGAGATCCTTCTTCTTGCGATGAATTAGTAAAAGAATCGGAAGTAGATACTATTTCGTTTTCAGAGTCTTTAGAGCTTTCAAACTCTACAGTAGTCTCAAATTCTTCAGCACTTGTATTTGATGATTCACTAAGATTACTATATCGAGATTGGCTTCCTAGGCTAAGCATATATTTCGACACAATCTTGGCCACAATTGGCACTGTAATTCTCTGATATCCTTGAAACAAAGACTTCAGTTTATTGTCCCAAAGGTCTTCCCTTCTATCTGACGGACTTTGTAGTTTGTTCTGTTTAATATATGTCCATATCCTCTTAACGGTATCCTGACGGGACAATTCTGATTCTCCAAGAAAGCTCTTTAATGGCTCAAGTAACAGATATTTCCTACTACCAGTGGTAATCTTCCTCTCCTTTTTAGCTTTTCCCACTCCCCCATTTTTTCTTTGCTCAATCCTATCTAATTTCTTGTCCAATTTTAAAATAGCCTTTCTATTTTTTTTCTTCAATTCTGATAAAGTAAGCCTAATTTGATTTCGGTTTCTATTCCTATGCTTCTTCAAATATTTCTCAATTTTATCATCTATATCCTCATTTGCTTCCTCGAAGTTGAATAGAAAGATCTCTTCTAACGCTTCTCTTACTCGTTTCGATGATTGTTTTTTGGGATTTCCTGTCGCCAGGATTGCGTTTATCGATGAGCTGAATGAAGGAAGATCATTCATACCTTTAATATGGGATATAAATCTGATGGGTATTTGAAAGTGATAAAAACTTATATACGATGTCCTTAACCATGTTACATATATAGTTTGCCATTTAATGAATAGTTGCATATACAAATATTTCTTTTCAAGTTGTCCTTCGGAATTTGCTAAGAGAAAAATTTGTTTACTTTCCTTGATGAAAAGCATGTTGTAAAAACTAGGTATATTTTATTATAATAATGTACAGTTTTAATTATCTAAGTTTCTCCTTTATGAAAATATATAGAATATGCTATTTAAGGTTGTAGTTGAGTCATTGAATTTTCGAACGTTAAAATTTTATTAATGTGCATTCTTCAAGTTTCTCTTTTGTTGCTTTTCATTCTTCTTAATTAGACGTTTTCTTTCAGCCCTATTTAAAGTTCTTGGATCAATCAATTCATTGTCTGTGCCTTTAACTTTATCATCAACCTCAACTAACCATTGATCGTCCAGCTTTTTATTGTTACCTCTATAACCCCATTTTGGAACCCATTCTCCACTAGCTTCATCATAAACCATCTTACCTGTCTTAGCCTTTGGTTGAATACCCTTTGTAGCGGCAAATTTCTCCCATTTAGTCTGAGCCTTTGCCTTAGGTAATGGTTTTTCTCTTGGTAATTCTGTGATTGGAGCAGGTAATTGTAAAAGGGTCATACTTGAGCTTTGACCATTAGAACCCCCAGTGGAATCAGTAGTTGTCTTTATTGGCAATGATAGTAATTGATTTATTAATAATTGTACATTATCACGGGTCATATTTTTTATGTTTTCTTCACGTTTACCATTGGATGTATCAAAATCATTCTTGTCCATGAAATTGGAATCAAATACGGATAGATTACCTAGATCATAGTTAACCGGGATAGCTTTTTCCACTGTAACAGGGAGTGTTTTGTAATCTTCAGCGGACATGTTTGTTATCGCTGGGCCTATTGTTATCTTTTTGTGTAGCTTGATTTTCTCAAGGATAATCTAGTAGTGTTACTTTAACTTAATTCATAATCTTCATTTTAGCTCATCGATAATTTTTTATTTTATTTCCTGAAATTTTTCATATTTTTCACAGAAAATTTCAAATATTTGTTACCCGGCGAGGAATACAGATTTTAGACAAAAATTTTGAAAGATAAATAAAAAGAAGCTGGGCGGCTAAAATGCAATACAAATTGTTTACTCAGTTTATTGTTATTTTAAGCTGCTATTTAAGTTGTAAAGTTCCCAATAAATTGCACTTCATTGAAGTTACATTTAAAAGAATTAAGGGGCTTCATTTCTCAAAAAAAAAATAGCGGATTTTGATTTCATATATTGAGACTTAGAAAAAATGTTACTTATTTCGGAATAACATCAGTGGTATTAATGATTGGAAGTTATCTTTTATAATGAAAAAGTATACATTAAGTTGTAATCTAAATACAAAAGAGTTTTAAAGTATGTCTAAGTAAGGGTAATGAATGGGTAACCATTTTTCTTCGCTTAGTATCTTCTTTGTGGTCTTTGGGTTTGAGATCTGTCTTGAATGTAAGTACCTGGAACAATGTGTTCTGGTAAGTTCAAGTATTCTCTCAAAAATTCTACACCTTCTTCAGTCAAGGTGTAGTAATAGTATTGCCATGAGAATTGAGTCTTGACGTAACCCTTGGAAGTCAAAGATTGTAAAGCCTTGATGACATACAAGTTCTTGGTGTCAATTTCTTCATGCTTTGGTTGGTTGAAGTCCTTCTTGGCAACAACAACACCTTCTGTTTAAAAAAAAACAAATTCAAAAATATATCGAATTATCCTTTTGTTAGTAATTTGTTATTCTCTAGATGTTTGTTTTGCAGCAACGCCATAACTTCGAAGACTTTGCTCTTCAACTTGGAGCTCTGTCATAGCTATATAACGATATCCTGGTCATACAAAGCAACCAGTTATCGACTCCATTCGGTTTTATAATATTTATTTATATGTTGCATTCGTTTAAGTAGCTCTTTTTTTGATTCAAATATATCCATGCTTAAGGTTCATTCCAATGAACTCTTGGTTTTCTCCACTGTTCTTTGTATATTTTTAACTCTTTTCGAAGGATTCTGTTTAATTTTCTCTGCTGTATTATTGTATCATTTTGTATTTATTCCCGATCTAAATTTGATTTATTAATTGCTATGACAGTTTTTATTAAATTCGGTTTTTCTGTTACTGACGTGCTTAATGGAGTCTTGACGACATACCTTGGAACAAATATCTGTGGATCTTAGTTCTGTCTTCCTTTGGCATCAACATATTGGCTACTTGGTTTATACTTCACTTGGAGACGTTGTTAATATAGGCACTTTAAAGGTGAATTCGATATACCCTTTCTTCTATAGATTGATACTACCTAGCCATGCATTAGAATTGGCAATTCACCCTCTAGCCGGAGATGCCAGGCCGGACCTTCCCTTAGAACTGAAGATAATCATCTTTGGGAATGATCATTGGTGTTTGCTCGTAGATTATGAGGGCTTCCACCTTAGACGGAACATTTAATCATTTCTAGGCTCAGAGATTTCCCGCCTAAAAAAATTAAAAGAATTGAAGAAACTTTGGTTAACACCCACAAACCCAAAATGAAAAAGGTATGGGTGTAAAACTGTCCAAGATTTATTGATACCTGGAAACAAGAAAAGAATAAAGGGATTTCTTACTATGGTCTAAATAGGTATAAAATAATGGGTTACATTTAATACTAATCCTCCAGGGCACTTTACTAAACAGGCTTTCCTTTTTAGAATAATTCTGTAACAACCTATAGACCTATGCCCTTACAACTTCCTGGTAGTGATAGAATATTTGCTCTGCGAGGACATTCTGCTAGTGCAACTCAACAAAGCCGACTTACTATACTTACCAGACAAATCCATCGATGGGAAGATGAATCTATTTCACAGATAAAAAACTTTTTTAGACTCAAAGTATTTCGAATAACACTCACACATTTGATTATACTTTCTATATGGTTATGCTTCTTATGGAACTACACATCTGTATATGGAGAACTCTATGCGGTAAACACTTTAATAGCATCAATGATCATGAACACTATCTTATTTGGAATATCTGATACTTTAGCTCAAAGTATAACATGCTTTCTCTCAGAAACTGTTGATCCAATCCCCCAGATTGTAGATGATTCAGCTAGACACCTACTACACCAATTTGAAAGCCCGCATGACATCGAGAGTGGATATGAAAGTGATAATCTATCAGTTTTCAACGATTACGGACTTTCTCCAGTATCTTCTTTGTATGAAGAAGAATTGGATGAGCATAATGATGACCACATCAATGCTATCCAATCTCGCCCAGAGACTGACGTTTTTAATTTCAGGAGATTTTTTGGATTTATGTTCTGGGGTTTCTTCATTTCCAATTTCCAAGTTCCATGGTATCGTTTTTTAAATTTTTTCTATACAGAGGATCCTACCGTGGTTCAAGTATTGGAAAGGGTTCTATCAGATCAATTAGTTTATTCTCCAGTTCAGTTATATTATTTTTTCATGTATTCCAATTATGTTATAGAGAAAGGGAATGCCGACACGTTCAAAATAAAAATTAGAAGTATTTATATCTCAACGTTAGGTTGCAATTATTTACTTTGGCCAGCAGTGCAGTTCATAAATTTTCTTCTGATGCCTAAAAAATTTCAAGTACCGTTTAGTTCATCGGTGGGTGTTCTATGGAATTGTTTTCTATCAATGAGGAATGCTAACAAGTCAATAACACATAAATTACGTTGATAATATACACTCTTAAAGCTCAAAGGCGTAGTCTCAGGTATGAAGATACCTTTGCTGGAGTTCAGAAGTCCTAACTGCTTATAGAAATGAAGGATGGTTGGTGATTATTACAGGACCTTAATTCTGAAGACATCTTTAGAAGACATGGTAGACTAATTGATATAGAACCTTTTATAAACTATAAAAGAATACATTACGTTTTCAGAATAGAATAATCAATATTAATAATTTCTATCAGATGCTGGCACTTTGAAGCGCCCGAAATTATGCCACTAAATTACCATGACTAATAGGGCGTGTGGTCTAGTGGTATGATACCCGCTTTGGGATTTTCTTCTCAAAATATGCGGGTGGCCCGGGGTTCAATTCCCCGCTCGCCCCAATTTTTTAATTTTCCTCTTCAGAATAATTTAATTTTTTCTGCGAATACCAGCAGTGTGAGAAAAGGGATCTTATGCTCAAAAATTATTATAATATTTTTTTTTGTTAATACAGTCTATATTGAAGTAATGGAAAAGTAGAATATGATTAATTGTTCAAAAGATATAAACCGTGCTCCTTAAACGACAAAGGACATGCTCTTTTCTTGAAGAATGTTTTTATACTTTTTACCACTTTTCCTTTTCTTGAAATATTTCTTTAAGGATGTCGGTATATATAACTGGACGTAATAATTTAACAATGCCCAAACAACAATGAAAAGCTTAAAACGAGTAGACACAGGGGTCAACTGAAATTTTTTCCCCAGATACGAGTGAGGATCCATAAACATTAAGCATAGATTTAGTAACAGAGAAACTGTTATGTCGATAATAAAACCGTGGTTTTTTGACATTGGTTCTCGATAAGGACGGCCTACTGAAAGTACAATTGCAGTCAAAATATATTGAAAGTTCGAAATATAAAATAGAATTGTATTATCTGACGATTCAACCAAATCATCCCCACCAACTACTGGTTTCAAATACCATCCCATTTTCTGGACTATTTGCCAAGGAATCACTTGAAAGAGAAGAATGATGATTATACTAGCTAACAATGGTACGAGAATCTTAGCAGAAATCAAATTTGCTGACGGCCTTTTCTTAACAATTTTATCATAAGGCTTTGACCAGGACATGAAAATTGCAATTGGAATAATTAATAACAAATCGATGTAAAGGAATTGGAAATCTCCTAAGTTCGATCCACGACTATAAAGAATAGTAATGGTAATAAACTGAATGGCAGAATAGAGACTCATATATTGAAAGCATGAAAAGGATGTTACTAAACATGCACGACCTTCTTTGATAACATCAAGAACACAACTGATTTCAAATATTTTTGATGTGAAAGGAGCGGCGACTGACGCTTCAGCTTCAGATAATGAAATACCAACATCAGCCGCCTTCAAAGCCCCACAATCATTAGCACCGTCACCACAGAACCCAACAGTATAATCCAACTTTTGTAGCTGTTCCATCAATTCATGTTTTTCATCTGGTGACATTCTGGCATACACGGAACCTTTTAATAAAACCTCACTGATATATGCTTCAGGAATATCTGAGCCACCACTGAAAATAAGCCTAAAAATATCACCTGTGATTGCCAAAGTATAATCGCTAAATGAATCAATTGGCTTTAACGTCCGTCCATCTAAAATATTGTCTTGATCATCAACTTCTCTCCATAGTATTGGAATCTCATCCTCTAGAACGGCATCTGTCAGCATAGGAACATAAACATGGTTTGCCTTGACTAATCCTGACTGTCTTGCCACAGAAACTGCAGTTAACACATTATCACCGGTACACATAACCGTTCGTATGTTTGCATCTTGTAACACATCCAAAGTATCTCTAGTGGAAGGTTTTAATTTATTTTCGAAAACAATAAACCCAAGAAATTCCAGACCCGATTCAACTTCTTCTCTACTAATTTTTTGCGAATACAACCATGTGTTCTTCGGTAGTACCTTTCCCGCACATGCAATAACCCTGTAACCATTGTGTGTATAATATTGTAAAGTGTCTTCAAAGTCAGATGGTAACGTGGCTTTATTACAAATTTCAGCAATAATTTCTGGCGCACCCTTGGTAAAACTCCAATAAACATCATCACTATTTGGTTTCACAATAACACTCATCCTCCTTAATTCTGCTAAGAACTCAAAACTTCTAACAATACCCAGGAAATTATGTGGATCATTGTCAATAAAAATATTTTTCGGATCCTTCCCGTTAGGATGTACTACTACTGGAATGATATCGATATTTTCTGGTAAAGTTGGAGTTTTACGCCTTTCTTCGTAAGTTGAATGAAATTGTTTGTTTTGAAAGTTTTCTTCATAAGACCATCCAGTAAATTGGAACATTTTGAAATCTAGTGGATCACCTATTAATTCATCATCAACCATTCTAAGAGAATGACATGTCAATAACGACATGAAGAAATTTCTTGCTCTATAATCTTGTGCAGAGTTGCAATCGTTTAAAGAAATCTTGGAAAATAATTGGTGCACGTCTTGAACAAATTCACCAAATTTAAACTCATTATGGGAAATCGGTTTAGAAAGTTGCACACCAAGGACATCCAACCCATTTTCTGTCATTGTACCGGTTTTATCAAAGCACATAATGTCGATTTTCCCACCAATATTTACTCTTGTTGGAGAAATACAAAAAATACCCTTTTTCTTCAATCTTG
The DNA here is from genome assembly GCF_000227115.2 of Naumovozyma dairenensis CBS 421. Lineage (NCBI taxonomy): Eukaryota > Fungi > Ascomycota > Saccharomycetes > Saccharomycetales > Saccharomycetaceae > Naumovozyma > Naumovozyma dairenensis. The sequence continues at coordinate 150,294 of NC_016483.1, forward strand.
CTAAGGAAAATCCGGTACCTATGGTCAAAGTTGCAGGTAATGCCGGTGGAACAACAATAGTGATGATATCCAGAGCTCTTAATATCATTGTTCTTTTGTCCAATCCAATCTTGATAAATTCAATACAACTAATAGAAAACCCAAATAAGGCGATTATAGCCATGACCCCGATATATTTGAAAGAATCTTGGTAAAATTTGAAGCCAGTAGGTCTAGGAAAGACCATTGATCTAACTAAAGAACCTTTGGTAGTCGAGAATCCTGTACGAACTACCATGGCTAATGCAGCAGATTGACCATGCGGGATACGTGCCCTTATAATTCCTGTACCATTAAATAGGAAAGATTTAGAAACAAAGTTTGAAATTTGAACATTTTGGAAATCATCAATTAATTGATACAGAGTGTCTTGTGATGCTGGACTCTTTGAAACTGGAACTGACTCCCCAGTCAACATCGATTCATTAACTATACAGTCACCTGATAATAATATTGAATCACATGGGAAAATCGTCAATGATGGATCTGAAATTTCATAAATATCACCTGGGACTAAATCTGCAGAATTTATGGTAGTCCAAAATTCATCTCTAAAGACACGGATTTCACAACTGAAATGGGACATCTGCGCAAGACTCTCTTGTGTTTTTCTCGTTTCTATTAATGTATCCATTATAGAAAGGATAGAAATTAGGAAAATACAACCGGCGTAATAATAGTATTCATCTAAACTCCATAAAATAATAGAAAATATTTGAAAAATGTAAAATGGATGTAAAACTTCATTAAATAAAAGTTCTGATATGGTTTTAACTTCCAAATTGATTTGATTTTTGTCGAATGCTAATACTCGATCTTCTTGAACAGCGCTCGATAAGCCTCGAAGTACTGAAGGTACATCAACCCAATCCGGATCTACCCAATTATTATTAGTTTTAAACATATCACCAACAGGGGAATAAATAAACGTGATATACCTGTATTTGAAGGATATTAGAATCGGTATATTTGGATTATTTTCATTAACATGATGATAATGATGGTAGTGATGACGATTATAAACTTCGTCATTATTTTCTTGTTCTTTATCATCTATTGGCAACAATGTACTAATTGGCCTATTATACCACCGCCTGTCAATACTTTGAATATCAAAATCCCCGAATTCATTTTCTAGTATAACCCATTCTGCTCTACCTAATGGGACTTTACTACCAATGAATAGAACTTTGTAAGTTGGCAACCAACGGAATAAAAGATAGAGTAAGCCACCCGTTAAGATACAGAATAAATTATAAACTTGCTTCCTAATTTTTGAAGTCTTATAGCCAGCAATCCCGACAACCAAGTCCTCTTCAGCGATATAAAACCGTTGATAATACAAATCAGTTGGATGATTTGGATATAATTTTTCATGATATTTTGGTTTCAAATATTCATTTTGAGAGTCTGTACCTGAGGAACTTTGATATGCTTGTTTCTTATGATGACTATGGGTTTCACTTTCTGTACCGAAATTATTCCCACCATCTGTACTTTCTTGGAATGAACGGTCACTATTTGATTCAGATAATGAATGCGTTGGGGATCTGGTCCCATCCATGAGTTCATCGTTTTGTTCTTCTAGTTCCACTGGGATTCTGTCAGCTATGGTATATCGTGATAAACTTGAGGAAGAATGTGTGGATGCTTGGTAAACTTCCGGCGGATGCATTGTGTGCTGTTGTTCTTGTTCATAATTATGTGTATCGTCACGAGTCTTTGAGATTCTTGTTAACGGCACACCATGATAACTTGAAGTACCATATTCTGACGTATTTTCATGAAAGTCATGGTTTCTTGAATGCGATAATGATGGTCTTCTTGAAAAATTGCTGTATATTGACGATCGTCTTGAATTTAATTCCGAGGATGCATAAATTTTATCTTGTTCGTATGAAGGAGTTGCATCCCAAGGGGTATTAAAGTCCGTATTTTCCAAAGTAGAAGTTCCTTCGGCACTATTGATTTGATCTTCTGTGAAGAAATTGAATCGTGGGTTTCTTGATGGGCTACGAGATATTTCTCTAGAAGGCGAAATTAACGGCGCAGAATCTGTTTCCCTGTCGATATCTGCAGAAGTTCTTCCCCTCCTTCCAATAGAGCTAGATGTCAAAGATGTTCCAAAGATGTTACTTGATTGAAAAGATTGCGGATGATGAAATGAGACTATGGAACTTGGCACGGTTTCAAAAGTGGCGCCTGAATACATTTCATTATTCGGCTGTGGTCCCATTAAAGCAGACGTTAATGTTGTTGAAGTCGAAGTTGTCCTTGCAGAGGCAAATGATGCCCTAGGACCAGTAGATCTTGCCATGTACTGGCTGTGTTGGTGATGTTCATCTTCATTGTTATTTGGTGTTTGGTTTTCAGATGGGCCCATCGTTTTTTACTCCCGTGTTCATTCGAACAGACAACGATGATTGATATAGTAGAGCGATATGGAACTTGATAGTTTATATCTTGCGACTGTTTAGAATGATTTCCTTCTTCTAGTTGAAATCTGTTAGTGGCTAACAAGCATAAGTTAAGGAAAGCCCTTAGAACGTAAGAATGAAAAACTTATACGCAACATAAACTGACACTTGTTTCGCGTGCCGGTACTTACTCCCAGATTTTTTCGTCTAATTAACTAACAAGTTGATTAAATAAAAAGGCAACCTGTTTTACATCCGTATATAAGAAAAGAAATATTTCCTACTATCTTCGACACAAAATATTCGCAGATTATAAGATAAAATACATACCAAGCGGTTCTAAAAACGAGTCTTCTATCAACCAACTCCTCCACCTTGTATGTGGGGGAGATCCCATCTCAACACAAAATTCATCTCATCGATTACACAGCATAAGATCATACTGCGATCACTCAAATTATGCTGTTAGAGCATCAATTACCATAAAACAATGTTAATTTACATAATATTATTTAAATTCTCATCATATAAACTTACGTAGTTACTAAAGTGTTCGTTAGGTCTTACATTTTCACATCGCCTGTTTGCATTTATTTCCGTGTGAATGTCTAAATCAATGGGGCAGAAAACGTTGTTGGTACCGATCGAAGTCCCCACTACTTCGACCCGGTCCAAATCAAGCAATATGAGAAAGCATGATGGCTCACTAACCCAGTACACACAAATTCTTATCAACGTTATTTCATTTCATTTACTTCCCATCGTGATTATTACTTCCTCGAGAAAAGACTCTCATTATATTCGAATTAAGATCAATCTTAATCCCAAACGAAACTCTTTATTTTAACTCAATTTTTTACTTTGTAGAAGAATCCATCCATCGATCGATCCAGGAATCGACCAATCTATCGAATCTTATCAAAAAAAAAAATTGTTTACTGACCTATTAATCTAACTGAAGGATTCCTCTCATTCTCACCATAGCGATCACCGAAGATCTATCATTAATAAGACAATATCGAGATTCCACTGAGAACAAATCAAATAACATTCTGCAAAAGAATAGTACATTCTAAGGACATAATTGGTACTAACTATTAGTCAATTATCTTTACTCATTCTACTCTCTTTTTTCTGATAGCAATAATTATTTCCCTATCAACGTCAACTTAACATCAGGACTAAGTTAGCCCTGCTTTGTGCTGACCTGATCAGGACGTCTTGTTGTACGACATGCTTTAATGAACATCTTAAATTCCAACAGAAACCATTCATTTTAAGAAAGATACATAAAATTTTATTGGCTTCTATATAGTAAAACCTCTATACAAAACTATCAATCTGGAAAAAAACAAACAGACTTTACACATATGATAAAGGTTACCATCAGTAAAAGCACAAATTTGGTATCACTTTATTACAAAATATAAAGAATTAATAATACTTTTAAGTTATTTTTTTGCAATTCCGTAGATCTATATAAAAACTGTGTTGGCCTAAATCTCTGTAAATGTCTCCGGACTGGCAATTTTAGGAACTACGTAAAGCAATTCTCCATTCTTATCCCAAATTGGATAACGACTCTTTAGTCCTCGCCTTTTTATTCTTTCTTGCTTTGCTTGAAGGGTAACAACTGACAAAAAAGTAAATACCGAGCTTGGGCCAAAGAGGAAACGTATAGAGCTAGCCGCCCAGAGGGAAATTAAGGGTACCACATCGATGGCGGCTAAACAGTTCTCCCAATCCAGGAAAAGTATAAAAAGCCAAATTAAATCTTCTTCCTTTCTTTCCTTTCCTTTCTTTCATCTTAAGGTTCAAGGTGCAAGAAATCCTCTTTGCCACTGAGTAAACTCACCTAACTCAATCTAAAATCATTATGATCGATTCCGAAAAGAGCATAAACAACAAATTATGGTCCAAAAAACTCCCCACCCAAACACTATTCTGTCTTATAATTCTGTTTCTTGTGATCAAAATCATTCGAACAATACACTTCAACAATGTTACTTCCTCATGGGATGACGGCTCTCTTTTAAATCTACCATTAATGATGTATCTTTCCAACCCGTTACCTGACAAGAAATCCTCTTTTTCATCATTACCCATTTCTTCTAATAAATTGCCCTATACTAAATATTTCAAGAACCTTGATCATATACAAATACAAATACTGAAAATTGCTGGTACTAAAATCTTAGAAAAAAATGCGAGATTAAGATTAATGAAATGCTTAGACTCAAATTTGAATGGACTATTTTTGGTAGGGAGAGATGTCGATGAAGATAATAATATTTATAAATTAGCATATTTCTGTTTCCTAGATACTGCATCACCACCTTTAGGAAAGACTCTACCAGGTCCGTACTTATCCACATTATTTTCCTTATCGATTTTCTGGAGATTAATTCCATTGGCAATAATTAGAGTGATAATCCTTAATAGATCAAGACTTTTGGAGTTCTTCAAAAACTTCTTGAAAACTATTTTGTTTAATAAAAAACTGATCAACAAGGAGTCTTCTTCTGGAACTGTGTTTGTTTCGAAAAAAACCGAAACCGATACCAATAAATTGGATGAAACTACCCATAAATCTACAGATGAATATAAACAACATCAACGGCAATTTACTTGGGAAACAGTTCCAAATAAACAAGAAAAAGCAAAAACAATTGAACTGCCAAAAGATCAATCAGAATCTTCAGTTCCCGGTAACCCTCATTCTAGAACCTTTCCCTGTTTATTCGAATCAAAGAACAAAGGGAGCAGTGATAATGACGAAAATTCTAATATGTCACAAATTATTTCACAAAATTCAGAATTACTCTATTTCGCTCATAACTCAAAACCAAAAAGCCAAGAAAAAGAAGAACAATCAACGGCTGAAGAACCTGGAGAGGATGAAACTAAGATTGATACATCCGCTACTTCTGCTTCGTCATTATCAGAAAGTGTTTCAAGTTCTTATAAATGGAAGGTAGGAAATATAAATAAACTTAACAAGAAGCAGGACTCTAAGAAAACTACGATCCCAAAACAGGAACATAAACGAAATTCTCCAGATGAACCAAAAATGAGTTTCGATATTACTACTGTTCAAGGAAGAGCTGCTTGGAAGAAATATATGATAGACAAGAAGAGAAATGACAATAAAAAGAATGAAAATCCGAAGGATACAACAAAGGAAAATGAGATTAAAGAATATTCTTACCTTTTCAAGGGGAGATATGGACAAGAAAGGGAGAAAAAACCATATGGTAATTCTACTGAAATTAATCCATTTACTGAGAATTTACCAACAAATGGAAAATTGCGACCATTAGTACCCTATATGTCTGTCGCATAAGGATTGCTCTCATAGAGATAAGTGAAAGGAAGAAAAAGATAAAAAAATACTATATTTCATTCTAGTTTAATAATAAAATTTCCATCTAAGTGATACGAATTGTTTACCTTCGTATGATATGTCACATAAATTCTTAGTTGTATATCTAAATGTATATATTTCACGATTTACTTAACGAGAACGATAACGAGAAACTCGGAGTTTTGGTCCCGATATTTATTATTGTGACACCCGAGCACCGCGCTATCAAAACTTTTCTTACACGTAATGTTTAATCTTAACTTCATACATAATCGTCCACACTTAAGAAATGGGAATAGCATTCGAACAACATAGATGTCCCAAGTAGGTATATCATTTCCCAAGAAGGATAGTGGAGTAAAGGAGGGAGAAGAAGAAGAATAGAGCAGGGTGTGTGCATAACAGGAGGAATACCATGCATTTGAAATATTTTTATACCATTGCATTATTATCACTTTTCCATACTAGGATTCAAGCTCAAAACTTTTATGATACCAATCCTAATATAATTGAAATAAATGCTAAAAATTTCGATAAAGTCATTCATCAGACTAATTATACCTCGTTAGTTGAATTTTATGCACCATGGTGTGGATATTGTAAACAATTGAAACCAACTTTCCAAAAAGTAGCTAAGAAATTAAATGGTGTAGTTCAAGTGGTGAGTGTGAATTGTGATTTGGAAATGAATAAACCATTATGTGCATCCTATGGTGTAGAAGGTTATCCAACTTTGAAAGTGTTTAGACCACCAAAGGTAAATTTAAATAACAATAATAATAATAATAATAATAATAATAATAATAATAACAATAACAAAAAGAAAAATAGCAAGACGAAAAAAAACAACGTTAACTTACATAAACATGCTGTGGAAACATATAATGGACAACGTAATGTAGCACCAATAGTTGAGTTTGTTTTATCTAGAATTAAAAATTACGTTAAGAATTTACCTCATGTTGAAAAATTGAAGACAATTCTTGATCGGAGTCATCACATTCTGCATGGTAACGATTCAACGATATCACGATACTCTGTGGTATTATTTTCTTCCTCATCATCTAAAAAAGGTCGAATATCACCAACCTATAAAAGTATTGCATTGGATTGGTTATCCGGTTATGATTTTTATCAAATCTCAATTACAGATGTACAACCATTGAAAAATACTGAAACTTTTTCAAAGACGTATCCAAATATCAGTGAGTTCTTAACTGAATTTACTGCTGGCCAAACGTCAGAGGAAAAGAGTCAATTAGTCGTATTTGATGGTTTAAATGATAAATATTATGTGTTTGATGGTCCGGGAATTACCAAGCTGGAAGTTTCTAGATTCTTAACTAAGACACTTGGGGAACCTCCAAGGGAAGGCCCATTAAGTAAACGTGATAAGTTTTTGGAAGATTTGAAATTAAACAAAAAGAAAAAGAAAGGGCCCAAAAAGAATATGCATGACGAATTATAAAAGTAAATATATTATGACAAATAGAAAAACTATACATAAAATTAATGAAGAAATTAACCTCAAAGGAAAAAAAGGTATATAGTTAAAATGTGTTCTTTGTCGACCTCAAACGTAGGACAGAGTTAAAGTTTGTTATTGTTCCCTTCTACGGACCATGTGCTTTCTCGAGTGCATTTTATCTATAAAAGTTCATACAAAACAGACGAATGTTCTCTATCAAAATTAGTTGTCATTTTTTATTTCAAAAAAGGGAAGTAATAACACATATCAAAGGATTAATAATGCTTGCTATATCTGTTCGTAAAATTGTTTTTAATAAGTAATAACGCCCAACATAGATAGCTGTCTTTCAATATTTATCAACACATCCGTGCACCATAATACCTGGCGATGAGATGAGATGAGATGAGATGAGATGAGATAGAAAAAAAAAAAACTTCTCAAGTACATACATACATACATATATTGCATGATAAAACCACTTTCTAAGGCAGACAAGAGCGGACTAAGTAGAAAAGGGAAACTATAGTAACATTGAAAAAATCATTCTGGCATCAAAATGTCATATTATTTCAAGAACTTAAAACCAGAGTATGAATCAGAAGAAGAAGGTGATGATGATAATAATTTAGAATCGATATTATCGAGAAGGATCTCGAAAGTTGATGATGCTACTAACGGTGAATCAAGTGAGGAGGATGAAATGAAGACTATATCATTTAGTTCTTTGAAGAAAGCTGATCAAATCATGATGGAGGAAGAAGCTAAAGAGTCTAAATTATCCAAGAAAAACAAAATGAAAAATTCAAAATTATCAACAATCAAAAACAATGATACTACCAGTACAAGGAATGAATCGGAAGCAACTAAGAAAAAATACAAGGAAGAATCATTTGATGAAGATTCGGAGAGTGATAGTGATGATGAAGGTGCATTTTTCGAGGAGGAGGAAGACAACGACGACGAACAACAAAACAATAAAATTAACAAGAAACAATCGAAAGGCAAGAAAAAAGGTAAACATGCACCAATTGAATCATCTTCGAAGAAACGACTTTCTAAAAGAGGCGTAAGGGAAATTCCTGGTTTGAATATACCGAAGACTCAAAATTCCAATCTTTATCAAGATATTCGATTTGATAAATCTACGGGTGAAAGTACAGATCTTTCAGTGATTAGACGACGTTATCAATTTTTAGATGAATATAGAGAGAAGGAGATATCAGAATTAACTAAAAGGCTACATGATCGTAAATTCCTAAATAAGATAACAGATTATGAGAAGGAGGAAATGGAATCTAAATTAATCAGTATGAAATCAAGATTACAAAGTGTTAAGAATAAAGATTTAGAGCGTAAAATTGTCAAAGAATATGAAGATGAAATTAATCGTAATAATAGTACAAGATATCATTTGAAGGATAGTGAGAAAAGGAAAGTTATTCAAAAATGGAAATTTGATCATATGAAAGCCAAACAACGTGAGAAAGTTATGGAAAGGAAAAGAAAGAAGAGATTGGGTAAAGAATTTAAACAATTTGAATTTCATCAAAATAATAAATAATTTAAATCAAGCAATCGCGTGTAAAACTCTTTAAATAAACGAGAAATGTATTTACATGTTTTCTTTTGCAGATGCTACGTATGTACTTATATATATATATGAGAATATAATCGGTTAAGTTATAGTTTAGCTTGAAAGGTAGCTGTCGGTTTAATATCTTTACCATTTTTCTCAAGCCATTCTTTGATGGAACCGGGATAAATCCCTGTATTTTCATAACCATAAGATCTAGCTAATTCCTCTGCAGTTTGAGCTCTTATACCCTTTTGACAAAAGAATATTAATTCATTATTTATAGGCGGTTTTTCGAAATGGAAAATATCAAAGAATTCATCAGATGATAAACTTAGTGCACCAGGAGCAGTTTTCAAAGGGATGTTAATTGCTGTAGGCATGGCATATTCTTTCAATTCTTCAGGTTCCCTTACGTCTACTAATGTTTTTGATTCAATTGGTTGTTGTACTAATTTTTTAATTTGATTAAAGTCATAGATTTTTGGAGATTTAGTGGAGAATGTTCTTAAGAGGAGAGAAGTTGGACGAGAGGACGATTGTCTCAAGATTGCGGTTCTTCCAGTGATCGTTCTCAACATTTCCTTGATGACTTGATAAAGCTCTAGTTTGTATTCTTGTATTGGAGGCTTCCCCCCATGTATGTAATTGATGGTCAGATCCCATTCATAATAAATGTTCTTCTATAAAGCGATGACTTATTTATATGATTTCTAAGAATCGGGCGCACCCACAAAGGGAGGAATAAAGGAAAAGGTACATAAACATATGAAATCTATATATAATTAAAAGAGGGTTGTAGAGCATAATGGAAGATTATTAGAAAAAAGCACAGATATATTTTATTCGGATTTGGTTTATCTAGAGTACTAATATATAAATAGCAATATAATATAATCATACCGTTAATCAAATTGTCCTTGGCTGGTTTTAGCAACACAAAGTGTTTTCTTGAATCTTCAATCATTCTGAAGTAAAACAACCCACAACCGAGGGTGAATAATGTAGAGTATAGATTGATAGATTATGGGAACTGTTAAGGCTTTGAAGCCAAATGGGTTGTTTATACTATATAAAGTTGGATACGCTTGTAGCTTCCATCCAAGAGCTGTAGCTTAATATAATGTAAAAGAGATAGAAAAAATCAATGGGACAAAATATGTTATTTTTAGTCAATATTTTGAAGTGGGTTTTTTAATTACAAAAGTTATAATAAGGAAAAGAATATTCAAAAATCATTATCAATCAAAGTTGGCATTAAATAACGAAACAATAAAGAATGATAATATTATTATATATACGGATTATTTCACTAATACTAAACTATAGTATACTATATATTATAGTATATAATATGGTTAAACTAATGGAATTGTAATTGATCACCACCGTTATCAACCCAATCATTCATGGACCCTTTGTATAAAGCTGTATTTTCATATCCACATTGAACTGCTACATTTTGAGCCTTAGAAGCTCTCATTCCAGATGCACAGAAGAAGATCAATTCGCTATCCTTACTTGGTTTATCCACACCAAATGTTTCTTTGAATTCTTGATCATCTAAAATGAATGCATTTGGATGAGTTCTGAATGGGATATTAATAGATCCTGGAATTCTTACCACTTCGAATTCGGATGGTTCTCTACAATCGATTAAGGTCACGGATGGGTCAGGGTGATAGACGATTTCCTTCATTTGTTGGAAGTTATATATTGGACTTTTGTATTCTGATGATGAAGATGTTGTGGTGGTACTGCTATGATGATGAGGGGAGTCTACTTCATCTGATCCGTTCCAAGCACTGACGATTCTTTTCCACATTATGCTATTATTTTATAGTTTTTTTTTTACTGACTGGGCAAGTGTGACTGATTGATTGACTATGATATACAATATATAGTATTGCTGTTGTGTTTGGCTGATGAGAGGATAGGATACCAGACAGATGTCATACGAATAGTTGGAAGGGATCCCTTATTTATATAGTACTTATATGTTATATTGTATTATATATTGTATTATATTGTATTATATTGTATTATACCGATTTGTAAACGGCGGTGGGGGTTACCCGCAGACACCCAGACATATCTTTAGTCATCGCCCCATTTTCCCTTACTAATAATATGAGCTAACTACACCCACGCACCCACCCACATATATTGAAAGATGACAGTGACACTTTTCACTAACTATCGCCGTTGTTATTGTTGTCGTTTGCTGTCGTCGCTTTTCTTTCTTTCTTTCCTTCTTTCTTTCAGATGACAAGCCCCTAACTGTCAGACTGTCAACAACAAAGGAGATAAGGGCATGGGGCACCTACAGGGTTAGGTCTCGGAGAAAGAAAGTGTCCATGAACCCTGGAAACTGGTTTCGTTTGAGGACTTTTAAACAGTTCCAGTAACTATTAAGGTAAAAGGTATTGTCTATAATAAAATTAAAATATATGGATGTTACACAAAGTAATCTAATGTGTTTATCTCTCTATCTAACCAGTAAGTGTGTGTGTGTGTGTATGTATAAATTAATTAAAAGCTTCCACCTAACGTAACTTTAAGTCGCTGACGATGAATTCACCGTCTCCAAGATGTTGTGTATTACCAACTCTCCTTACAACAAATTGCTTTTCATCTTTCAAGTAATCAACAATAGTAACTGATGTATTGAACACAATGATTTGTTGAGCATTTTGTCCCTTATATTCTAACCATCTTAATATAGTTCTAATTGCACCACCATGACTCACAAGAGCCACATTCTTATCCTTACAATTTTGCTTACTAGATTCAGCAACAACTTTTTCAATACATGTTGATAATCTTCCGACAAAATCTTCTGGTGCTTCACCAAAATCTCTAAATGAACCTTTCCCATGTTTATCAGCATATTTCTCAGCATCTGCCAAATGCATCCCTTCAATGACACCCATATATCGTTCTCTTAACCCATAAACATATTCCACTTTAGATATAAGATCATCTTGATTTGAATAACTCAATACAGTTTCAATAGTTTCCTTACAACGTTTTAAATCACTACTTACCACTCTATCAAATTTAATATTAACATCTTGGTTTCCCAAATATTCCCCTAATTGTTCAGATTGTTTAATACCAGTACCATTAATTGACGTATCTTTATGTCCTTGTAATATCTTCTTAACATTATGATCAGTTTGCCCATGTCTTATAATGAATAATCTAATAACGTTTGGGTCTTCATTGTTACAATAATATGGGACGTCTCTTGTAATAGTCATTCTTGGTTCTTCTTTTTCTTTCTTTCTTTCCTTGAAGTGTGTATGATTTTTTACTCTATTAGATGCTTTTACCAAAGATAAATGATTCAAAAGAAACTAGTACTTGCTGGCTTAGATTGCGTATTCGAGGTAGTTCTTTTGACTTTATAGTACGTAAGAAGTATACTTTTCCCTTTCTTAGAAGTCTTCAAAATTTTTCACTTCTTCGCAGCCCTCCAAAAAAAAAAAAGAAACTTGATTTCGACACATTGAAATATTCATTATTGTATAACGTGCAAAATGAACAAACGTGTCACATATGATTAAAGATTTTAAAGCTGTAATTGTCTCTTGGAAAGGTATAATACCGTAAAGGAATCCAAGAAAAATTTGGAATAAAAAATAAATTAATACTACAAAATGCAGAATGAACCAATGTTTCAAGTCCAAGTGGACGAAAATGAAGATTCAGAATGGAACGATATCTTAAGAAGTAAAGGTGTTATCCCCGAAAGACCACCATCACCCACTGCTCAATTAGAAGAAGCATTAGAAGAAGCCATTGTGAAACAATATGAAAATAGATTAGAAGATAAAGATTTATCTGATTTAGAAGAATTGGAAGATGAAGAAGATGAAGATTTCTTAGAGTTTTATAAGATGAAAAGACTGAATGAAATTAAACAATTACAATCAAAATCAAAATTTGGTACTGTTTTCCATATAAATAAACCAGAGTATAATAAAGAAGTTACATTAGCTAGTGGTGGTAAAGATAAAACAATCGAAGAAGATCAAGATGGAGACCTGAAGTCTGAGAAAGAAGGCACTTACGTGTTTGTTCATCTTTCAATAGAAAGTAAATTACAAAGTAGAATATTATCACATATTTTCCAACTTGCGTCTAAGAAATTCCCTGATATTAAATTCGTGGAGATACCTGCAAATAGAGCCATTGAAAATTATCCTGATATAAATTGTCCCACATTGTTAGTATATTATAAAGGTGACGTTGTTAAAAATATGATCACACTATTAGAATTAGGTGGGAATAATACTACTCTTAAAGATTTTGAAGAATTAATGGTTAGAGTAAAAGCTCTTGATGAAAAGGATTCTAGGTTAATTATGAATCAAGATGATGAAGAATCAAGAGAACAAAGGCATTTGAAATTTGACAAAAAAGAAAAGTATAAGATCATCTAGTGCTTTAAGCGATGACGATGATGATGAAGATGACTATGGTGATGATTTCTTCGATTAATGCATATAAATATAGATATTATTATCGTCCTTTTTATATTTCTATGTATATTATAGCGGTCAAATATAGATAGACTATAGCAATGTAATAGTATAATCTCATTAATTTTTTTTATTTTTATTTTGTGGTATGCATGCAAATATATGCTGGAAAAGTGTGCTATTAATTTAGTTGGAAAACTGAATAAAATAATAAATATGCCTGTTGTTTTAATGCCTCTTCTTCAGTAATGGCAGAAACCATCGAATCATTAAATTTAAACCACTGCCCATCATTAACCTTTACCACAACGATATAATGCCCTTCATTAACAGTGCCCTTATGAGATATTATACTAGTTAATTCATAGATCATATCAGGAACATTCTCGCTATTACTTTCCTCTTCTTCTGTATCATTATTAGAGCTTTGACAATAAGTTTTCATATTCAAATACAACGGATATTCAATAAAATCGTTTATTTTCACTGTCGTACCATTAAGTAAATGTTCAAATCTTTTCAATTGGAAAACTAATAAAGGGGATAATTTATTCAATGTTAATTGTTTAATTGGATCCTGTGTACTATTGCATTCAGAACAATGAAAATTGAAATCATGTAATTTTTCTAATTTATGGAAACTATCAAGACATTGATATAAATTAGATTTATCTTTAACATCTAAGGAAAGATCCATAAAGGGGTCAATTGTTGTCTTTGAATCATTATTACATTGTGGACATAGGATGGAACTTTTCAATGAACCTTGGAAATTTGAATGACTTAGACATTTACATGATACGTCATTACCGTGAATATGATTAGTATTATTATTATTATTATTACTATTTTGAGTCCCAGGAAGAGTCTTCATGGCAATAGCAGTAGTATTACCGCTATTTACATCTTCCATTGAGTTAAGTTTGTAATCATTATGTATTTGATTTAAAATAAATTGTAAAAATTCATGAGCATCCTGTTGCGAGTACCCAGCAAAATTCTCATTAACTTGTAGCAATGAATTTAATAATGAAATAAACCCAGTATGTGAACTATTATTACCCTTCGATTCAGTGGCATAGAATTCTGTAATGATTAAATCTAATGCGCAAGAGGTACATGATAAGGGATTTTTCGATTGACACATATTATAATGAGTTTGACACATAGAGTAATTAACGACGTAAGGATTATGAATCAAAGTTTGTAAAATACTACTCATAAAGCATGTGGATCCCATATTAACTAATCCGAAAAGACCATCTTTCCGTTCCTGTGAAGTAATGTGAGTCTTTTTAGAAATATCATCCCAAAATTTATTCAACATGGAGTAATTAATTTGTTCGACATCACCGATATAATCAACACATTTAAAACAAAACAAGAGTCCATTACTTGAATTTATTGAAAAAATGTGACCCATTTGCTTACTATGGTTTGCAAAATCAGAATTATTCCAACATCCAGAGAAATCACATTGTAAGCACATAAATGTAGAACCTGCATTGATCTCTTTACATGTAGAACACCTCATTGCATATAAATATTTTTGTTTCATTATTGAATGCTTTAAAATAAATCTAGCTGCATTACATGATTTAAGAACCCCTTCTCTTGATTTTTCATTTTTGAATACTTGATCGATGTGTCTGCAATGTCCCATAATAGGCGGTAATTTTGATAGGTATGGATATATATATATATTTTTTTTAATTGTGATGATATTCTTGGACACCTCTCAAAATGTTATTCCTCTTTTAAGGAAAGTTATAGTAAATTGTAGGATGTATCTTTTAGTAGAACCTGGGAAGATGAACTCAAGCTAAAAATAGTCAACTAATAATAAAGAATTCCTTATATATTGTTCATATTCTCTTTTGGATGATCCAACTATATAATTTTTCAAAAATATTTCAATGTAAAATTTCATTATTAACGGACTTTTTAAAAGTTTAGAACGTCTAGAAAGAGAATGTTGAAAAAGAACCTGAAAATAGACGAGAATAATCTTCAACCATATAAGCAACATATGAATTACATATATAAACCACTGTATTACCAGGTCGAGTATATATTTTCTGAGGAAGTATGCAATTAGAGACCACTACATTACACTGAATTAAGAAAAATAAGCAAAAATGACAACCAAGGGCAAGATATTAATGCTACACGGATTTGTTCAATCCGATAAGATATTCTCAGCAAAGACAGGTGGATTGAGGAAAGCGCTGAAGAAACTCGGTTATGAAATGTTTATTCCATGTGGTACCCATTTAATTAATAAAAGTGACTTATTAAGTCGAAGTTCCGAACGTGAATTGAATTACGACGATAAAAAACAACAAGATGATGATGAACAATCAATCAACATTGCTAAAGAGTTCAATACTGTTAATGATGATGATGAAAAACTGTACGGATGGTGGATTAAGAAAAACTCTGGGCCTAAAGCGTTATTGGATTATACGATTGAGCAATATACGCTTGATTTCTTACATGATTATGTTGTCGAGAACGGTCCATTTGATGGTATTCTTGGGTTCAGTCAAGGTGCTGGATTAGCCGGATATCTAGCGACAGATTTCAATGGTATTTTGAAATTGTCCAAAGAAGAACAACCACCTTTAAAGTTTCTTATCTCATTCAGTGGGTTCAGATTGGATCCTGAGATGTATCAAGAATCTTATGATAAAAATTCTATCATGATGCCATCATTACATGTTCAAGGAGAATTAGATTCTGTCGTGTCAGAAGAAAGAGTAATGAGATTATATAACTCATGCCCTGAAGATAGCAGGGCTCTGTTAAAGCATCCAGGTGGTCATTTCATTCCAAATTCCAAACCATTTTTAAATCAAGTTTCAAATTGGATAGTAAGTGTATCAAATCTTCAAAATACTTTGAACGGGAAATCCAATGAAGAAGAGAAACAGAAAACTGAATCGGAAATGCCCGATCTCGATGATGATCTAATGGACATGATTGATTCCATTGGTAATTTATAGACGTCTTAACTTTTTTTACGTAATCTAGACAAACCTTTATAGAAAAAAGATAAGAAATTTCCTCAAGCCAATTCTCAAGAACACAATGAAAGAAACTACTTTCTAAGAACAGTAGATTATAAACCACAAAACCTAGTATAGAGTGAAGGAACAACCATATGTTTCATTTAAGTACATAAGTCAGTGTTCTCCTTAATTACATAAAACCCATATTTCTTGGAAAAAATGTCGAAATGTCTTGATGGATCAGTCACAGCCCAACTCT
>NC_016483.1:166934-182443 GCF_000227115.2 Naumovozyma dairenensis CBS 421
CTCTGTTTTATTTTGAAAATATCCTGTACAAATACGTAGAATAATTCAATCTTAAACATCTTTCGGGTCTCTCATAAAGTGACCAAAAACGGTGGGATTCGACTTATTAGGCAATATACTCGTACATACATGTGTCTTGTTATTACCTATAGAGTAATAATAACTAACTATTTATTAATTGAAGAGAAATGTGATGTGACACACTTATTCTTGGAGGGGAGCCGTATAATATTATCTAATATAAAATTTGGCTGCGCTTTAAAGTGGGAAAAGAGACCGTTACGTTAAGTTTGACGTTGACAGTAGCAGCTTGGTAAGAAATCCTCAGGAAGAAGAAAGTTCTAAATAATCTTAACCCTTTGTATTATACAATCAGCAGAATTTCTCTCACCAATATATATATCTTAGCGAGAAAGAATCAATTGCCAATAGTGCTTACATACAGTTACTATTTAATCCTTCCTCATAGTCACTCAAATATAACGAAAAAATATCCAGCGAACGAACGACACGACAGTAAAGAAAAGTCCAAAGCAAAGAAGAAAGCAAGCAAAAAAGTACACTACATACTGTAAGAACAAAACAATAAGAAAAAATTACAAACAACCGACAAAGAAAGATATTAGAAATTATTTATATATATATAAATTTTCTACTCTTGCTGGACTTTTGGATAAAAAATTTACTACGTTAATTCAAACGACGAAAAAAAAGAAATCAACTGGTATCAAAGACTTTCAATATGTTAGGGATGCAAGAAGATGATGAGTCTGCCGTAGACGCTACTCCTACCAACTTCAATAACATTCAACTCAATGCTAATAATAAGGATAATAATGATAGAAAATTAATCGAAACAAATGTGATAGATAAAGATAAACTTAAACAGGAAATTCATCAATTAAATAATAAGATTAAACCACTAGAGTTTGAATCATACTATGAATTTTTCCTTTTGAATACTTTTAAAAGAGGTATTTCTGAAAGTGGGAAAGTTAATATCGATGATTTAAGATCCAGAGAGCATGGAATGTATTATAAACGAATTAAAAGAAGTAAGAATAATAGTAATAAAAATGCTAATAAATCAAAAAAAATAAAGAATAACAAAAGTAGTGATAATGACTACACTAACGCCAATATCAAGGCTGAAAGTTTAACAACTTCAAGTAGAAGAAGGACTAGGTCACAGGCCACTCCTGAGTCAGAAATTGGAAAAGAAAAAGATATGAATAATAGTAGTGACAGTGACTTGGCTGATCTGCATTCTGATGATAACGATGATCAAAATGATACTGATACTGACGACAGAATACAAGGAAGTTCAGACAATGAAGAGGATGATGATGATGACGATGACGATGACGAAATTGAGCCTGCCATCGTGGATAATCTTGTGGGTGACGATCATAAAAATAAAGAAGAAAAGGAAATATCGAATGCATCTACATCTGAGTCATCTTCTGCAGAAAAATCCCTGACAAATGGAACTGTGAGAAAAATTGATAGTTTACCATCCTCTCCTGAAGAGTCTGATGATATTGAGGATAATTTAGATAAAGAAGCTACATCAAAGGAGAAAGTTGCTGATGATTCTGAAGTAGCCAACGTAACTCTGAATAATTATAGAGAAGGAAAAGAGGAAGAAGGTGAAACTGCTGAAATACAGGATTTATATGAGTCTATTATACCAAAAATAGAAGCTCCATTTAGAAGATCTGATTGGTTATTACCTCCAAGATTAAGATATGTACCTGAAAAGCAGTTACGGACTAAACATGTCCATACTACAATTAAAATAAATGAATTAGTCGCGTTCAAAAGGATACGAAACGTTCTATCCAGATTCGAAGGCGGTGTTGCCGGCGTTCGTAAAAGGGATTGGGAATCAGTCGATTGATATACTTTTGTTGTAAGTTAAACGTTTAGTTTCAAAGTAAAACAAACAATGAATATTTGGTTACCTTTTCCTAAATTCCTGCATATTATTAAATAAATATTAGAAAACATTATTGGAATAGTAATATATACGTACATACCTATATGGAGTGAGTATTTCACGTCTCATGTTTAGAATGGCGCTCAATTTCATTTAGCAAAGAATGGGCGTCAGGCTTAGGACTAACAATCATTTCGTAAATACCATTCTGGTTCAAAAACTTTTCTGTAGTTGGTCCAATTGCTGCAATTTGGATTTTGTGGTTTGTCAAAATGTTATTCTGCTTTATATATTCTAATATATCATCTATACCTTGAGGACTAAAGACAACAACCCAACAGTTATCTTCTAAAGTCGCTTGAAAATTTTCACAGTTGTCTTTGAGAGTATCCGTTTCATATACTATAACTTCTTTGATGGAAAAGCCATTGTCATTCAATTTTTTTGGAATGATATCTCTTCTTATTTTTCCTACTAATAGCAAGATCTCATGCATATTGTCCTTATTATTACTAGAAAGGTCGCTCACAATAATATCACTTAATATATCACCATTACCAGCTTCATGCCCACCTTTTATGTTCTTAAATCCACTACGTTCCAAATAACTAGCAGTCGTGGGCCCGACAGTATACACTACCTTATCAAATAGCAACTGCTTTTGTTTATCAGTTAATTGAGGCAATATTTGCTCATTGATACATTCCACAGTTCTTTGGGATGTAACTACAATGTAACGCAAATTCTTTAAGTACGATTCATCAGCAATTAAATGTAAAAGTTCTTGCGGGAGATGTGTATGCTTGATTAATGGTATAAATTTGGGATTATATCCCTTTTCCTTGAATAAAACGTCATATCTATCATTTCCTTCTGTTTTGTTTTTCAGAAGTAAAACCGTTTTAGAAGTGGTCATTCTCGTTTAGAAAAGTCAATTGAATGATGCCTATGGTGATTCTAATGGTCAACACTTGATAAACTCTTGCTGTATTATAACTATAACGGTAAATATTCTTGCAGAAGGTCTATAATCATTGAAGAATGTCAAGATGAGGAACTTTTTTATATGTTACTTAGTTATACTTGTTACTTTTTTTAAAACTCCGGCCGTCTCCATTGCTATTGGAACAAAGTGGTCATAAATTCTAACATAGGTTCTAAGCTCAAGTAGACTAATGTTACATCCCTACATAATGTTACTTCCAATAGAATATGGAATCTAAGTATAACTACATCTTTTAAGGGAGTTGAAAAAAAATTCACTCGAACTTAGGCTAACCTTGTTTTACTGTTTCTTGAAGAAAGTATATATTTTCGAACTATTTATAGTCTATGTTTAGTTTTATATATCCATTCGATTCAGGTTGAGCTTTCCAATTTGACAGCTTCTTCATATGTTGGATAGTCAGTATAACCTTCTTTGGTAAAACTATAGAAAGTACTTCTATCGTACTTATTCAATGGTTGACCCTTTTCTAGACGATCGACCAAATCTGGGGTTGAAATGAAATATCTACCGGCACCAATCATGGTTTGATCATTAGCGACAGCTGCCTTAATGGACTCAGGACGAGCTGGGAACATACCAGCTCTAATGACCACACCCTTCCAGATTGAATAAATGAAATCATTTGTACCATCGTCTTCTGGAACTGCCGTAGAATCAGAGAATAAATCAGTGACACGAGGTTCAACCAAGTGAATAAAGGCAATACGTTTACCAGCTTTAGCTCTCTTTTCTAATTCACCAACGACATAACAGAACTGGGATAGTAAAGTTGGATCAGCACTACCAGACATACCACCGTATCTACCCCATGGAGACAACCTAATACCGACTCTTTCAGGACCAACTGCCTCGATCAATGCGTCAACAACCTCTAAAGTGAAACGAGCTCTATTTTCAATGGAACCACCATATTCGTCAGTTCTATGATTAGAAATAGGATCCAAGAATTGGTTTAATAAGTAACTGTTAGCGCTATGAATTTCCACACCATCTGCGCCTGCTTCGACAGCATTCTTGGCACCTTGAACATAATCCTTAACATATTGTTTAATTTCATCCTTAGTGATACCGTGTTGTGGATTGTTAGATTTAATAGCTTTTTCCTTCATTTCATCATCCATATACAAATCATCAGATGCGGAATCATAACGTAACCCATCTCTGGCCATAGCATCAGGGAAGGCTTGTCTACCAAGGACCCATAGTTGTGGCCAAACGAAAGACCCGTTCTCGTGAATTTTCTTGAATATCTTAGTCCATTGTTCAATTTGTTCAGGAGTCCAAATACCAGGAGCATTATCATACCCACTTGATTGAGCCGATGGAAAAACACCTTCAGTGATGATCATGGATCCCTTCCTTTTAGAACGTTGATCATAATATTCAACTGCCCAATCCCTATTTGGAATATGACCGGGAGCATGAGCCCTCATTCTGGTCAATGGTGCCATGACGACACGATGCTCGACTGTGGTATTACCCACTTTTAATGGTTTGAATAAATCTGTGTTAGCTAATGGAACTGGTGTATAATCTTTGACTAAAGGCATGATTACGGTAGTATTGCTTCTTTGTATATTTGTGTTGGTCTCTTCATCCCATTACATACTAATGAAAAGGGACAGGAAACAATGGTGGAATTTCTACGGCATTTGTTGATGCCTTTTATACAGTTGCCTGGCCAAGGAGGTAGGTAAATTATTGGGGGGTAGAGAATATTCTAGAAAGGGTATCTAATTCTCGAAGATGCTTTCTCCCAACAAACTTATTACATTGTTATGGGGGTGGCGGGTTGACATAATTATATAAGCAGGATTACGGAGTACAGCGGCCCCGCTCTGCCCCGATTAGGCTAGCCGTTTCAACAACGGTAACAATAGAGTAACGAGAGGTACATTATACTGTACGTAGAGGAGACTTAATAATCACAACACCTCTGAATTGTACAGTGTCTCATCATGATTTATTAGCAAGTTAGTACTTATTCTGTCATATGTGCAGTAATGTATACTAATTATAGGGTAAAGTTCCTATTATTATTACATCGCCCGATTGTAGTATTAGTATCATTGATGATGAATTTTGATTTAATATACATTTATACACTTTTTGTTAGTCTATAGAAGATCAATGGCAACGTACCTATTCCCATTCAACAGTAGCTGGTGGTTTAGAAGTGATATCGTAAGTCACTCTTGCAACGCCATCAACTTCATTAACAATTCTTGACGCAACTTTCTTCAAGAAACTATGTTCAAATGGATACCAATCAGCAGTCATGAAATCAGAGGTTTCAACGGCCCTTAACGCAATGACTTGTTCGTAAGTTCTTTGATCACCCATGACACCAACGGATTTCACAGGTAATAGACATGCGAAAGCTTGAGCAATCTTGTCATATAGACCATGCTTTCTGATTTCTTCAATGTAGATATGATCAGCCTTTCTGGCAATTTCAACTTGCTCCCTAGTGACTTCACCTAGGACACGGATAGCAATACCTGGACCTGGGAATGGATGTCTCCAGACTAATTCATGAGAAATACCTAATAGTTCACCTAGATGTCTAACTTCATCCTTAAATAATTCTCTTAATGGTTCAATCAATTTCAATTTCATGTTTTCTAATAACCCACCAACATTGTGATGTGTCTTGATAGTTTGAGATGGACCCTTGAAGGAAATAGATTCAATAACATCTGGGTATAATGTACCTTGTAATAAATATTGGATTTCTTGACCATCTTTTGGCTTAATCTTTTCAGCTTCTCTTTCAAAGACATGTATGAAAGTGTTACCAATAATTTTTCTCTTCTTTTCTGGATCAGTGACACCCTTTAGTTTGCCTAAGAATTCATCGGCAGCATCAACCACAGTCAAGTTAATACCCAAACCTTCAACAAGAGTTTTCTTAACAGTGGCCGCCTCATTTAATCTTAAGACACCATTATCAACTAAGATAGCATGGAATCTTTCACCAATAGCCTCAGTCATCAACTTAGATGCGACAGTGGAATCAACACCACCAGAGACGGCACCAATAACTTCGGCAGTTGGACCAACTAATTCTCTAATTCTTTTGATTTCAGTTTCGATGAAGTTTTCCATGGTCCAATTTTGAGTAGCATGACATAAATCAACAGCGAAATTTTTCAATAATTGTTTACCTTGCGAAGAGTGAGTAACTTCTGGATGGAATTGAATACCGTAGATTTTCTTAGTTTCATGAACGATACCACAGTAAGGAGAGTTATCAGAAGTGGCAATAGTCTTGAATCCCGTTGGTAACCCATGTAATTTATCACCATGAGACATCCAAACGGTAGAGTGATCAATATTTGCGAATAATGGATCCGATTTATCTAAGACGTTCAAGGTAGCAGGACCATATTCTCTCTTTTCACCACGACCCACTTGTTTACCGTTGATCCAAGCTAATTCTTGCATACCGTAACAGATACCTAAGATTGGGACATCTAATTTGAAAATGTCATGGTCGACATGAGGAGCTTCTGGGTCATAGACTGAGTAGGGACCACCGGATAAGATGATACCCTTTGGTTTCCAACTTAATTCGGAAATCTTCTGAGTACATGGTAACATTTCAGCATAGATGTTGAATTCTCTTAATCTTCTGGTAATTAAATGAGAATATTGAGAACCAAAATCTAACACTAAGATAGTATCAAAAATACCTGAAACTTGTTTGACAGCCATTATTCCTGTTTTTTGTTTTGTGAGTCTGCGATATGAGGTCGATACAATGTTACCTTACCTGTGAAAGATAAAAAGTATATAAAAGCTTTGATCAATATATTCAAGAAAAACATTATCAATACGAAATAAGAATCATTTCCCCCGATGTAATAAATGAAAACAAGTAATTTCATAAGAATAGGTAGAATGTATTAAGTTCATCTGAAGCTCCAAATTTAAAGATTTCAATTTATAGCTACTTTCGGATTTTCGAAATTATACCAAAAAAAAAAAATTTGAAAATTTTTTTCTTTTTAAAAATTTGGGCATCGCCCGTACATCGCGCATTGATTGTTAACGCCCCTTCTTCGTGACTTCAAAGGGTAAAATTAATTGATATTCTAAGGTTATCAAAATTGACTCTGCACATTTATCATAAATCATAAGTTTGTTCCAATATCACCCTCACAATATATTATATATATCATACGTAGTTATGTACGTATCAGTGAGTTTTTCTTTCTTTCCTTTCACCTTGCTTTTTCGTCCTCCTGGAACATATTTATGTTTGAATTACTGGTTTTAGGAATAGAAATAAAAACTGTTTTGAAAACTTAGTAACAAATAAGAAGAGATGTTATTGGATTACATTCTTCTGTGTCAAATTTAGTTCTCTCTTTCTTTATATAAGTTGCCCGGATGGATTTCTAGAGACTCCAAATTAGGGGATACGGCTGAAGGAACTATTCGAAGTAAGGATTTCACTCAATTGATGGTTTATTTACGTACTGTTCAATGGATAAGCTTTGCTACTAGGTATTGTCCAAAAGATATCCAGAAGGAACGTTTATGTTTTCTTCATCGAGAAAATAGATTTTAAGAGTAATTCCCTAATTGAAAGTATTCTTGATTGATTACGTAGTAATATATAGTATAATAAATATGACAGATAAACAGACACCCAAAGGATCCAGCAGTTTAAAGACGTCCCAACATGGTTGCTTATATACTTTAGCTTATGACATACGTAGTGTCCAATACAATACAGACCCCTGACTGCATACGTGGTAAGTGGTAATGACACATCCGGTGATCAGTTGGACCGAGTCGCTCCCATGGTTGACCGAACTATCGATAACCCGTATTGAAGGACTTATGACAAACAGCCTTGGATACAGTGTAATAATGCTAGAGTTTCTGTTGCTAATTCCTCGAAAATGTTCTACAATGTACCCATATTGCTCTTAGTGCTTCGACAAATGGTACTGACGTTTTTCAATAGCCTGGGTGAAAATCACGATTTTCATGATATAGCGAATATGTAGGAAAATAAAAAATGTCTACTTGTTCCGAGATGATTTATGGTAAAACAACACTGTATGTAATTGCTAATTGATAAGATAATACCTTTTCTTGGTGTAAAGGATTTTCTTCTTTTAAAACGACGGCTAGTAAAAACCCATATCAAAGAGCTGGAGGTGACAGTGTGTTTCCTAAATATCTTCTCGAATATAAGATATAATTATACTTTATGATGTAGAAGAAATATTTCATAAAAAACAGTTTGATCTCACATGAACCCTATACCGTTACTAGAAAATTTCTGGCTTCTTATGGAGTAATGGTTGCCAGGACTAAAGTCTTGAGAATTACATCTGTCTCCCATAATGCCTTATCTTGAGGACAAAAATGATAAAGGACAACAAGCAAGAAAATAGAAGTTTTAAGCCCCTGTTATATATTTAAACCTTTACATACATGGGAACAGAGTATACTCTTAGAGCGAACCAAACATTACGTAATAATAAAGCAAAAAGTTTGGATTAGATTCCATAAAGGAAAGCTAAGAGCAGTTTAAATTTATCTCCTTCCAGCCATTTGCGCTTGATATGACATACGGAGGCAATAATGTCTAAGCATGGTAATCCGGAAGTTTCAGTTTTTTTAGTGGGTTTTCTGAAACTTGAAACAAAAAGGTTTCCATATAAACAAACAAAATACAGGACAATATTAGCAAACAACTTAGAATTCCATAATTTCTCTTGTATTTAAATAAAAATTTGAAGATGCCTGATTCCCGAAGATTTTTTCAATATCTCGTCTTTCGTGACATATCTTGACCGGGTAACAGAGTCTTCAAAATGTTTTATTTTGTCTAGGTTTGAAAGATTCACGAAAAAGTTCAAGGTGGAAATTGCACAAACAAAAGTTGTTAAAATCATCTTTTCTTCTCAATTCGTTCTTCAAATTTTTATTTTTTTATTTCTTATACTTTTCATTCACTTTTTCTTTCTTCGAAATCATCAAGAAACAAACAATTGTGCCATATGTTTCTGTCGACGTCATCCTAACTTTTCTTTTCCTTAGTTTGGATTTTGGATGTTATCAGAATTTTTTGTTTCTATAAACTTTACGACATGTGGTAGAGTGATTTTAATCAAAGAAAGATGTATCTCCAGCTGTTGATAAAGAGGGAAAAGCCTTTTTCTTTTTCTTCGCCTTTTCAAATCCTGATACAGTTGGTCATAATTCGTTCTACATTTTATTTGTATATTCTTGTATTTATTTGTGTTTGCCTGTATGAATTATAGGTCAAAATCTATCTACTATTACTATGAATTAGGTGTTTATTCAGGACGATATATCGATAAGAATCCATGGGTATTTTTTTTCAGATTCTCTGTTTTTTTGTCGAATCTACTTGATACCATTATTATAATTCATCTCTCATCCTTAGCTCCTCCCCGCTTAACGACTCTGGCATGACAACAACATAATCGATAAACAAATCTCCAAATCCTTTCCTGCCATTTCCTAATGGCATACCAAATCCGGCTATACGCTCAGTTTCACCATTTTGTATGATCTTATTTGGTTCCCTCTTAATTGTAACAATCTTGCTTGAATCGAGGAATGCCAATTGTCTTTCCCAACCACCATATAGTGCTTCCGTTGCATTTAATACTTCTGTTCTATATAAATGTGGTCCACGTCTTCTATAACCCATATTATCTTTATCATTTTCAGTAAATTCAATATATACATCACCTGAATCATAATCTGGATGTTTATCAGCGGCTCCATGTTCCGCATGAACAAATTTTCTTGGTGCCCCTGCAGGAAGCTCTATCTCAAAATCTTTAGGTTTTTGTACTACTTTAGATCCGTGACATGTCTTACAAGGGTTCTTAATTATTTGACCTTTACCACCACATTTACCACAAACTTGTTGAATTTGTTGTGTCATCATCCCCATTCTAATGACTTGTACAGTGACACCACGACCCTGACAATCTGGACATTTCGTGGATTTTCCATCATTAGAACCACTCCCATGACAATGATCACAAATATCATTCAAATTTATAGAGAATTTCAAAACGTAACCATTATAATAGTTTTTTAAAGATGTAGATTCTCTTGCCACCACGTTTTGACCTCTTTGTCTTTGCTGTTGGAATGGATTACCACCATGACCCCCCATTCCACCTCCACCACCGAACATTTGTTCAAATATATCGAATGGATCATGGAATCCAGCACCGCCGGGACCACCACCATTTTGCCCATTTACACCTTCCGGACCGAATTGATCGTACCTTTGACGCTTTTCTGGATCACTTAAAATTTCATAGGCTTGACCCACTTCAATAAATTTATGATGGGCATCCTCATCGTTGGGATTTTTATCAGGATGGTATTTTTTGGATAGTTGTCTGTATGCTGATCTTATATCTTTATCTGTTGCATCTTTGTCGAGCTCTAAGATTTTATAATAATCTTGTGCGAAGATTAATAACGGTAAGAAAATTAATGAAATTAGAAACCTTAATTCTATAAACATTATGTTTTCCTTTTGATCTGCTTCGAACTCCTATCTCGTTCAATTAATTGTCAAAAAATTGGTCAATCCATGAACGTTTTGATGGCCTACTTAGTTAATAAAGTTAAAATATATGATGAATATTTCTTTGAAGCTACGTTGTTCACTTTACGCGCCGACGTACGTACAAGAAGTCCTTCCAATTTCCAAGAGAAGTATAACGCTAATATCAGTGATTGATTATACACATTTATTACTACCTATACAAGACTTATTAAGCAACTGGATGTTTCAATTATCTGTCTGTTTGTTGTTTATAATATATAAGTTCAAAAAATTTATGTAATTATATAAGTTATAACAGGAGTAGAAAAAAAAAAAAGATAACAAACTTGAGAAGTGACACAAGAAGATTGAAGGTAAATATGATTATTCATCATCTTCATCACTCTCCAAAGCCGCAAATGCATTGAAACCATGTATTTGCTTATCAGCGACGATATCCTTTGTATCAGCAGGTCTACTTGAACCGATATTTTTATTATTAGGTCTAACTTTCAAAGTCTCTTGAGCAATGGTCGCACTTGGGACTGGAGAAGATCTAGTGTTCCCATTCGAGGTGGTACCAGCAGCAGTAGTAGTTGCACCATCGACTACTTCGGATTCTTCTGCAACATCTTTCTTATTGTCTAGAGTAGACCAACCTTCTGAATCAGTAGTGACCTTTGGTTTATTATGTTTCACTTTTGGTCTACCGGCATGATGATGAGAAGATCTTCTACGGTTGAAGTGACCATGACCACCATGGTGAGCAAATTCTTCCTCTTTCAAGGATTGTAATTGTTTGACTTTTTCAATGATGGCTCTGAAATCAACTGCATCAAAGTTGGCTACTAAAGTTTCACTTGGCTTCAATTGTAATAGTTCGTCGATGGTGTACTTGTACATTATTTGTTAATAGTGGGCGTTATGATATGTTACAGGTCTATTATAGTCTAGTAAATACGTCTACATAGCAATAATGTCATAATATTCTTCCCAGGCAATATGTCATCATCTTGATTACAAGCACGATTCCACGTTAACCAGTTTCTCGACCTCTGTCTCTCGCTGTGTCTCACTGTCTTCTCTTCACAAAACGCTACTTTTCCATCAAAATGGCGAAAGGAAAACAAAAAAATTGAGGTAGGTTACCCGGATGTGTCTCCGTGGCAAACGATTATTTTGGTCACAAATTGTTAAAAATATTCAAAATTGTTTATTTACGTCATTTGAGTCTCTGTCACCTGTAATTTTTGCCACGTGATATATTACAAGATGGAACATCCTCTGGAGGCATACCTAGAACCTGTATTATAAGTGAGAGTGGAGGCCAATGTCGAGGATGATATCAAACCACTGACTGTTTCCATCAAGCAACCATAGTATTTGGAACTCTTGCTGTTTTAGTAGTACCAAAACATTACGAATGTCGGAGTTGCTGGCAATCCCCTTTAAAAGATCTCTACAAATAGATCTAAACTCAGAATTATCGAAACTTATTGATTTCACCACATATCAAACATCTAGTTTTTTCCAAAATGATCTACAACTTATCTCGAATAATAGAAACCTTATACTCAACCCAGATCTATCAATAGAATCATTGAACCTTTTGAAAACTTACTATCAGCAAATTTGTCAATTAGAAAGAAAATTCCCCTCAAATCAAATTGAGTTCTCATGGTTTCAAACGTTATCATTGAAATCAACTGGTTCATCATATAAGTCTTTCCAATGGGAAAAATTAAATATCCTATACAATATAGGCGCACTGTATTCTTTCCTCGCCATAGATACTACTGCAACAACTGGTGATGATGAATCATTGAAATTGAAATGTAATTATTTCCAATCAAGTGCCACTGTATTCGATTATTTATTTTCACTTCATGAATCAAACCCCACTACTGAGGAATATAAATTAATGGATAAGCATACTATACATGCGTTAAAATATTTGATGCTAGCTCAAGCTCAAGAATGTTTCTGGTTTAAAGCGACTTTAAGTAATAATTACAAAGATTCGTTAATATCGAGATTATCTTCCCAAATTGTAGTTTATTATAAATCGGCATTGAAATGGAGCAAACTAAGCTCGTTGATTAGGAAAGATTGGTGTGATCATATTGAATCTAAAATCCATTACTTCAATGCAGTTACTTTATATAGACGAGCATTGACCTTCGGTTCAGAAAAGGAATATGGGTCCATGATAAGAGCATTGTTATCTAGTCAATCGGAAATCAAATCATGTAAATTGGATTCGAGGGCCTCATTCCAGAGGAAAATAGAACAAGAATTGAAAGATATGGAGAGAGATAACGACTTCATACATTTACAACTTGTTCCTGACACTATACCTACGACCATTAAACCTGCAGATATGGTAAAAGTATTCCCAATCGAGGAAGTCATACCGATGGCTCCATCTACTACCACAACTACTCTTTTTAATGATTTAATACCAATAACCGTTATGGAATCATCAGAGGCATACAATGAAAGACAAAATACATATATCATAGAGAATGTTATAAATCCATTATTAGCATTAAACAAGATCTTAAAGGACTCTGTAAAAACAAAACTAACAGATATAGATACTCCCATTGGTTTGAAAAATGTATCACATGAAGAATTATTTGAAATCGAATCTTCATTCACAGATCTTGAAACAAACAACCCTTCTATCGAATCTTATTTGACAAATATACGACAGCTGTTACAGAGTGAGTCACATCTAGATGATCAATATAGGTCAAAGCATGGAACTTTACATTGGACCCTACCTGAATCAAAAGTTGTAAACTCTTCTTTTTTCGAGAAATTAGATATCTTACAAAAATATTTAAACGACGCAAAATTAACTGATAAGAATAATAGAGAATTATTTGGTACGATAGACGTAAATTTGCTTACATCTCCCATCAAGTTGCCTCCGAGTAATAATCCCATACTAATTCGGGCCCAACAATTGATAAATGAAAGAGAAAGTCGTATTACCGAAATTAAATTGAAATCAGATAATCATAAAGTACTCCCGAAAATCATTTCAGAATATAAGAAAAATGGTGAGCATAATTTGGAATCAGTTTTTATGGATCATTTAAAATATTTCCACGATGATTTGAAGTTTGTGCAAGAAGAGAAAAGGAGAAATTCAGAATTGATACAAGATATTGAAGATGAGAACGAAAAGAAAAACGAAAAAGAATCACAGAGTCAAACTAGAATGGAACGATTAGATCCAAGAAAACTTTACATTGAAGATCTTCAGCACTCTTCAAATTTATTGAATGAATTGAAACAAAATATAATCGAAGGTGCTAAATTTTATGTAGATTTAGCAAAATCAACTAACCAACTATTACATGCTACCCAACAGTTTGTTTCTAACAGAAAGGAAGAGGCGGAAGCATTGGACAATAAATTGATGACTGTTTAATGCACTTGTGAAACATCTATAATAATATAAATTTTATAATCACACTAATTAATATACGAATTCAAATATATGCACGATTTCATACTCTTGTGCTAGATTTATTTTGCGCCTTCCATTTTTCATATTGGGCCTTCTTTACTCCTCTAGTTAGATTCCTTTTATGTCTCCTACTTTTCAAATGAATTTCCCAGTTTTTAGTACCTATTGCTCTTAGTTTTTCTCCTTGTTGGTCACAACAAATTTCACAAATGAATTGTTCACAAGCTTCTGTTTTATTTTGCTTTACCTTCGTTGACATTTCAATACCATCTAATAAATGACTTAATTCAACTGGAGCTCTTTCCTCAATGATGGTGGTATCATTGACAAATTCTTCTGCTATGCTGTTCGCTCTCTTAGACACTATGTTTTGCCATTTGTCCAAATCAGATGCGTTCAATATATATATATCACCATTAATATCTGGGATTAACATCTTTCTAATCCATTTTACTTGCTTTTTTGCATATTGTCTAGTTCTAATCTTCATCTTATCAACACACTCTTCTAAAGTAACTCCGGAGCTCTTTTCTAGCCAAGGTAAAAATTCTTTGAACCCAATTACCTGCCATACTCCATTTTCACATTGTTCCGGTTTAAAATTATTCTCCTTATAATAAGAATATAACTGGTTAATCTCATCCATCCCACCACTTTCTAGCATGGCATCTACTCTATCATCTAGTCTCTTATCTAGTGGTATTGGGTCACTATATAACCATAGAAACAATGTATTATATCTAAGAGTTAATTGCTGATCATTGTACATTTCACTTGGTTTCTTTCCAGTTGTATAATATATTTCCAACATCCTTTGAACTCTTCTTGTATCATGTGGATGATACTTTTTTGCAATATCAGGATCCACTACCATCAAAGTCTGATAGATCAAGTTCGGATCATTTGAATTCAGTATTTCAGACTCTTTCTTAGCCAGTTCCCTACTACCAGTCTCTACTTTTTTATTGAAAAGTGCTTGTAAATAATAATGTGTACCACCAACTATAATAGGTATCTTCCCTCTACTATGAATCTCTTCAATAGTTTGCAAACATTCTTCTTCAAATTTATGTAGGTAATATTCGTCAGTCCAATCAATATGGTTAATGACATGATGTGGGATTCCTTCACGTTCCCCGATGGGATGTTTGTTTGATATGATTGGAATATCCTTATAAACTTGCATAGAATCAGAATTGATGATCTCCCCATTGAATTTAGTTGCTAACTGGATGGAAAGTTGGGATTTACCAACACCAGTTGTACCAGCAATAACTATAACTTTCTTGGCTGTTGGCATTATTCTTTGAATTGTTTTCCTAATCATATAACCCACTTAGTTACTGCTGCCCTAATATTCGTCAAAGAGTGCCTATCTTCTATGCCTTACAAAGTAGTTTGAAAATAGTTATTAAAGCTAACCTTTTTGAAGTCATCGCTTGGTAAAATAAAATATTGGCAAAGAAACAACAGAAGCGAATTGCTAAACAACATTGGAAGCATTTCGTTATGAATC
>NC_016483.1:182463-276424 GCF_000227115.2 Naumovozyma dairenensis CBS 421
AAGCATTTCGTTATGAATCATATGATACGGACATAGATATCGAATGACTTTTCGTTATAGTTTACAATGATTATATTGTGAGAAATATGTAATTATATATATATATATGTCTATTGCTTAAAAATATTGTCACCTTTATTTATTTGAATCTTTTTATCTTGACCCCCACTAATAATCCCCACTTTTTCAGCCCATCTAACCGCCAACACTTTATCATTAATACCTTTCTTCACTGATTTATCTTCTCTTGTGATGGTATACATTGGAGAACTGGATCTAACGTCCCATACCTTGACAGTCCCATCATGAGACCCAGAACATAACATATATTCATTTTCAGGACAAGTATCCAACGAAACTACGAAATTCTTATGACCGATCAATTGCTGTTGAGTAATCTTTGATGATGAAGAATCCATTCTTGGATCATGTAACGTGATATGTCTTGCACTAGACCCACAAGCTAACAGATTCAAAGTTGGCATTTGAACCAAAGATAATAAAGAATACGAAGTAATTTTGGTATCTACACATCTTGCTGTGACTAAATCCCAAGTTTTTATGGTATGATCTTGTGATACGGAGTAACCTACAGTATTATCATTTATATCGAAATTTGTTTGTTCCACAGGGGCCGTATGTGATTCTAATAAAGCTAATGGTGCACGTCTTCTAATGGTACCATCTTTTAATGTTAGCTTCCTCCTCTTCTTTGCTGCGGTTGAGATCTTATTATCAGGATTCTTAATTTCTTCCATTGGATCCACTGTAGTCATTTCTTTGTAAATGGTAGACCAGAACCCAATTGCATTATCGTAGGAGGATGATAGAATTCTTGAAGTTGGGATGGATACATCAAGGGATACTACTGGAGCTTTATGACCTTCTAAGATAGCCAAAGTTTTCCCATCTTCCACGTCTTCATCATCATCTTGTTCAGTGGCGTTACTGTTGTTTAGTTGATCATTTTTAGTTTTCCATAAACGTAACGTTCTATCATTACCTGCAGAGACCAATCTCGTATTTGAGATAAATTTGACAGCTTTGATTGGACCTGAGTGACCACTATATTGTTTTTGTACTTTCCCATCCATATTCCAAGTTCTAACTACCCCATCATAGGACCCACTAATTATTGCTTTGTTATCGGTATCTCTAGATACATCAAGGGAACTGATCCAATCTTCATTGTTGAAACTGGATAGAAATGATGGTGGTAATACAGCTCTTGTATATTCTAAATTCAAAGAATTTTCAGAAGATAACCCTTTCTTGGTTAAATATTCCTGTAAGGAGGTACGTAATAATTCACCATCTACTAAGAAATCGAATGGAATTGGAGTAGGGGATTCTAGGATGTGATTAACAATTTCTGATAGACCATATCTTTTCAATGTTATTGGGACATACATTGGTGTGTCCTGGACATGAAGGGATTCATCCTTTTCACGAGTGAAAAATCTAATTTTTAATTGGGATTTATCTGGAGCTTCTTCTGATGACATCTTGATCTATGGGGGGCGCTATGCTCGAGTATTCCAGGTGGCCTGACTTAAAATTACAATTGAATATATAAGTATTTTGTATGTACCTCTTCTTATACTAGATTTGGTTTTTGGATATTGATTGATGATCTGAGCTAACCGTTAACAGTTGTACGTTAAACAATAATTCGAGATGAGCTGAGCTAAGCTAAGCTGAGATGAGATGAGATGAGCTGAACTTGTTTTGAAAAAATTTTCAAAATTTCAAGAAAATATTTAAAAATTTGAAAATTCCGGGTAACGCCCCCTGCTTGGGAAATTTAGCCGCCCAGCTCTTTCCCCGCCGAATAATAAGGGGTTCGATCCCTCCAATGCGTAAAAAACTATTATGTCATACATTTTGACCCTTTCATAACATCAAGAATATGATTCTTCATGAGCTTCTCCTGTTGAGTACTCTTTACATCACTCTATCTATGAATTCATATTCTTTGCTCCAATAATATTATTAGAGACCAGTACGTGCCCAGCACAGCCGAATAGGATTGATGGAAAAGAGACATCTTAATAAGATGATCTTATCCTATAAAGTTTATTAGTGACTTTCTCATCAAATTGCCATTCGTAATCAATATTTAGAGCTTCAACAAAAGCACTTACAGCAGCTTGTCCGAGAAATCACAAGAACCATCATGGCATGGGAAGAAAAAAAGGCATGCATGCATCAATTCAATTTTAGAAGTGGTATTATCCATGTAGAGATATTGACTTATACATGTGCATATGACCGCTCAACAGTATTGCCCCGATGATCCAAACCCACGTTGTTATTTATTGTATACGTATTAGCTTATATTGTGTTGTGTTCATGTATATTATATTATAATATATTACATTGTGTTATTCTATAGTGTATTATGTACGTATATGTTTGCAGCGTAAAAAAGATGATCTACGCTTTTTCGGGATTGGCACATATGATGCACGGTTTTTGTACGGGCAAATCGCTGGTAGATCTGAATGGTACTAAACGTACAAAGGTAAGAAGAGATAATCGCAATTGGCATACATTGTAGGTAGGTTGGTTCCTTAACCGTGCAAGAAGGCACTAATTGACGTATTATTGCAGCTAGAGAAACATTCTTGTCCACCTTATAGTTGATACATGTGGTATAAGTATAGATTAACCTTGCTGTAATTCTAATCACTTAGATAGGTATTTACTTTTTACTCTTCTGGAGAAAGAAAGATCTACGTAAGTAGAAAAAAAAGTATTTTTTATTCCTTAAATGGACAAAAAATACCTATTATTAACTTTTAGTGGTGCTGAATGGCTTGAAAGTCCGAGTAAGTCGAATTCACACCAACACACCAACATAATGAATGATTGGAGACCCTGTTGACGATCGATCAATATTAAATCCGTGGTCTTGATGTCTAAAGAAAAAAAATGTATAAAGAGACCTAGTTTCTTATAGAAAGAAATCTGATGGTTCTTTGTTATTGTTTTATTCCTACTCTTAAGTTGTGAAATAAAAAAATACAGCAAACACAAATTGGGTTAATCAGACATATAAAAATGAAGGCAGTTGTTTTAAAAGTTTTATTTGGACTTTTAGTCACAGCTGCTACTTCGTCTGCTGTTTTACAGGTTTCATCAGATACATTATATTCTGAACAAAGAACAATTGTCGGTGATGTCATAGTTATGGATGGTTCTTCTTTATTGATAACACATGACCCAGAATTAGGAATTTTAAGTGGTACTATTTCAAACAATGGTAACTTATGTATTGGTACCACTGATACTACAAGTATCATGTCCATTGATATACTTGCCACAAATATTGAAAATAAGGGAAACTTAATTATTGATAACGGGGTAGCTGGTGATAAAACTACAACAGTCAAGGTTGCCTCATTAGATAATAGTGGGAATTTACTTATTGATTTAAAGGACTCAATGGAATCTTTAACTGTAACAAACTCATTTGTTAATACCGGTTATATGTCATTATCCCATGTTACTCTTCAAGGCTACGATGGTGTCTTTACCTTTAAAGGTCCAACATCTGGTATTACAAATTCTGGTACTATTGATGTCAGTGGTACTAACATCACAATTGATTATCCAATCTCTGGTGGTGGTTGTATTTATGGGAATGAGTGGCGTACTGATTTAACTGTCAACACTAATTATCAACATGATCAAACATTTTGGATGCAGAAGTCAGATAGAGCATCATCAATTACCTTACTTGGTGCTGGTAAATATATTCCCGTTATTAGAGGGTTCAACTCTGGAAACAAAATTCAATTTGGTAGAAATATTCAAAAGTACGATGGTACTATCACCACCCCATCCTATAATCCAGACACAGGTATTGTGACCACATCAAACATGTATGGTACTTTCCAAATTGATATTGGTAAGGGATATGATGGAAGTAAAATTAAAAGTGAACAATCCAATTCGTGTCCAACTGTTTCTGACTCCTCTTGCTATGCACCAGCTTTAACATACGGAGATGATGCTGTGGAACCGGCTGCAGCAACTGAAAGACCAACATCATGTGCTTCCAGGCCTGACCTTTCTATGGCAATTTGTAGCACCGTTCTTCCTTCTTTGTCTTCTTTTCCATCAAGTTATTCAACATCCCACATTTCCACTGGTATCTCATCAACCACAAATAATAATGGACAATGTGTGAAAACTGAAACTTCAACAAGTTACTTTTCAACACTACATACTACAACGTATTTCTATTCTAAAGTCTCAACGATTACTGCTCCAAGGACACGTACCTTTATTACCACTTATCATACTAAAATCTAATGAACTAATTGGTGATGAGCTTAAGTAACTTCATTGCCCACATTAATCAACTATAGACAGTTTGATATATAGCTATATATTGTATTTTTAGTTTTTAAAGCCTCAGATTTTAACTGTATATTATGGAACATAACAGAATAGTAATACTAATTTACCTAGCAACTTCAAACCTTGGCTAATGTCCTTTTCTTCAACTTCAACTCTGACACTTGCTCTGTTCTGTTCTCTTGTATTCAATACCGCTCGGAGTCCCAAGTCCAACTTGAAGCCGATGCCGGGCTTTTTCAGACGTTTTCTTTTTTCGTTCGAGCATCGGAAAGGAAAAGCTCAATGTTGATTTTTTGTATATGCAAATCTTGAATTAAACAATAGACAAAACTAATCCATTTCAATGACTAATCATCATTAAAGTGCACGAAACTGTATCAAAAACATACAAGACCGTTCATATAGCAAGACATTGCTGAAAAACGTAAAAGAGAAAAGAAATAGAATCGTCAACTAAAAATAAAAATAGCCATGGCATCATCGGTTCCCGGTCCCATCGAATTACCTGAATCTCGGTATGATCTATCCACATACTGGGGTAGAATCCGTCATTGTGCCGAGATTTCAGACCCAACCATGTTGTTAACCACCAAGAAAGATCTTGCTCATGCCCGTGAAGTCATCAGTGCATACCGTCATGGTTTAATAAAGACTCCCACTGAGGAATTTTGGATCGCTAAGAAACACCTAGATTCTACAGTACATCCAGATACAGGTGAGACTGTCATCTTACCCTTCAGAATGTCCAGTTGTGTCATCTCTAACTTGGTTGTTACACTGGGTATGTTGACTCCAGGGCTAGGTACGACTGGAACATTGTTTTGGCAATGGGCAAATCAATCATTGAATGTGGCAGTAAATTCTGCTAATGCGAATAAATCACATAAAATGTCGACGAAACAATTGATGACTAATTATGCTGCTGCAGTGACTGCGTCATGTGGTGTGGCCTTAGGATTGAATAGTGTGGTTCCTAAATTGAAGAACGTGACTCCAAATACAAAGTTGATTTTGGGTAGGTTGATCCCATTCGCCGCGGTGGTCACAGCTGGTATTGTTAATGTCTTTTTAATGAGAGGGAA
The DNA here is from genome assembly GCF_000227115.2 of Naumovozyma dairenensis CBS 421. Classification (NCBI taxonomy): domain Eukaryota; kingdom Fungi; phylum Ascomycota; class Saccharomycetes; order Saccharomycetales; family Saccharomycetaceae; genus Naumovozyma; species Naumovozyma dairenensis. The sequence goes on from NC_016483.1 coordinate 187,914, forward strand.
TGAAATTCAAAAGGGGATTTCTGTTTATGATTCTAATGGTGATGAAGTTGGGAAGTCTAAGAAGGCTGCATTTATCGCTGTTGGCGAAACTGCACTAAGTAGAGTCATTAATGCTACTCCAATCATGGTAATACCACCTTTAATTCTTGTCAAATTACAGAAGGGTGCGTTAATGGGTAAATCTGTTGGTATGCAAACTTTGGCTAATTTAGGTTTGATCGCAGCAACTTCATTCGCAGTCTTACCATTTGCATTAGGTGTATTCCCACAAAGACAATCCATTCATGTTAAGAAGTTAGAAACTGAATTACATGGGAAGAAGGATAAAAAGATAAAACCATAGACCTGGTTTATTTCAACAGAGGTATTTAAAAAAAAGCGAAAATGATAGAGGTAAATAAATAAAAAATGAATAATTAATAGATTAATCTTAAAATGATAGATGTAAAAAAAACTGATAAAATATAGCTGGTAATGTTTTTCATAATTAATGTAGTTAAATCTAGTTTTCCTGTGGTTAAGATTTTTCTTTAGATAGTCTAAGTAGAATATTTTTGTAGTAGTGAAAGTACTTGTCATTTGGGATGTGGCTCTATCATGTGACCGATATTTGTATTCTAACAACTGATTTCAATCACCGGCGCTATCAAAAAAAGACTCTCAGATTCAGCTTTTTGTAGAACAGTGAAGTCTTCTTCAGTCATCTAGACTTCTAGAAGGAGCATTTTATCAAGGTATAGGAAATATATATATATATATATATACTATAACAAAACAAACCAATTCATTTACTATACTATATAGAGTTGGAAAAAATGGCCCAATGTTTTCTATATATTTTTTTTTAATATTTATGTGAGGTTACTTAAGTTCCTCTAAATTATCGTCACTGTTAATAGAATTAAAGGTGAGTGTATACCTGAATGTTGTTAGGAGTAATTCCCTAATCCAGAGTACTAAATGAAAAAGTAACCCCGAACTATCACTACAAGTAATCAATTATATCTAACAATTCCACTCCATGAGTTTAGTTCCAAAAAATTTTATGGAAATCTCTACAGTTTATCAAATAAATATGTCATTGTTTCCAAACAGATATATATTACGTTTACAATAGAGTATTCAATAATTATGATAGTGTTGCTTTATAAAACCCGATAACTCTATGTATGGACTAGAATTGAAACTACCTTTTCTTTGTTTTTGTATTATATTTATCTGCTTTGATTACAAGCAAGATCACCCCAGACGGCCCGGTGAAAACAACGGAGAAGGGAACATACGCACCGCGATGGCTGCTTTTTTTTATGTTTCTGCAATATCAAGTTTCTTCTATAGCAGTATATCTAGTATCGATGAAGAGGTAAAGGGAAACGTAGGTAAGAGTGAAAACATCATAAAACAACAAAACAAATTGGGAAGAACGACCATATAATAGCTGCTTATTATTTATTTGGTTTGGCTACATTGTCATTGCTAACACAGAAGGAATTTCAAATATCTCGGCAGCCACCCAGTTTTCTATTTTAATTGCTAAAGGAAGGATATTTTATCTTATCTTCGATCGGATTTACCATTTAGTATAATTAACATACGTCCAGACTACACTAGAACAACTAGCACAATATGAGTGCAGTAGAAACGGTTCCAAAAGATGAAGCCATGTTTCGGTCCGCGGTGATGTCCCTAGTTCAACTATACATACCTCAAGAAATAGCAAGAGATGCTGTCTATACGTTGGGACAACTTGGCATAGTACAATTCCGTGATTTAAATTCAGAGACAAATTCTTTCCAAAGAACATTCGTTGATGAAATTAGAAGATTAGATAATGTTCAAAGACAATATCGTTATTTCTTCAAACTATTACAAAAACATAATATCCCATTATATGAAGGGGCCATTGAACAATATGATCGCCCTAGTAATTTGAACGATGCGAACATAATGAGTCAATTAATTGTTCCTCCAAGTACATCCGCAATCGATGATCATGTTCAAAATGCTGCTTTGTTAGAGCAGAGATTGGTCCAAATGGAGGAGGCCACTGAGCAAATTGAAGCTCAAAAGGTTGATCTTGAACAGTATAGAATTGTATTACAATCTGGGGACCAATTTTTTCAATCAGGTGACTCCATGGCTTTAGCTGCCACCGCAACAGTGGTAGATTTGGAAGATACTCTAAGACGTTCTTCCATCACCATTAACTTCGTGACTGGTATTATTCCAAGAGATAAGATTAATACTTTTGAACAAATCCTATGGAGAGTACTAAGAGGTAATTTGTTTTTCAAACATATTGAAATCGAGCAACCAATCTTTGATGTCAAGACCCAGTCATATATCGCGAAGAATGCTTTCATCGTTTACTCTCATGGTGATTTAATTCTAGATAGAATTAAAAGAATAGCTGAATCTCTAGATGCTCATTTATATGAAATTGATAAAAATCCAGAGAGTAGATCCCAAAAATTATTAAAGATCAACGAAAACTTGAGTGATTTATATACAGTTTTACAAAGCACTACAACTACTTTAGAAAGCGAATTATTTGGCATTGGTCAAGAATTAAATTCATGGTATCAAGATATTGCTCGTGAAAAATCAACATATGAAACATTAAACAAATTTAATTTCGATAAGAACAGGAAAACTTTAATCGCTGAAGGTTGGATCCCTGAGGATGAATTAAGCTTTTTGAAAGATTGTTTAGTTCAAATGACTTCCAAGTTAGGTGTCGATGTACCATCAATCATTCAAGTATTAGGGACTAATAAGACTCCACCAACTTTCCATAGATTGAACAAATTCACTCAGGCTTTCCAAAGCATTTGTGACTCATATGGTGTTCCTCAATATAGAGAAGTTAACCCTGGGTTGCCTACTATTGTTACTTTCCCTTTTATGTTCGCAATTATGTTTGGTGATATGGGTCATGGTTTCATCATGACTATGGCTGCATTAGTCTTTGTCTTGAATGAAAAGAAATTTGATAGGATGAAAAGAGGTGAAATCTTGGATATGGCTTATACAGGTAGATACATTATCTTATTCATGGGTTTATTTTCAATGTACACTGGGTTCCTTTACAATGATATATTCTCAAGATCCATGACATTGTTCAAATCTGGTTGGGAATGGCCAGAAGATTTCAAAGCTGGTGAAATGCTCTATGCTAAGAAAGTAGGCACATATCCAATTGGTATTGACTGGGCTTGGCATGGTGCTGAAAATTCGTTATTATTTTCTAATTCCTATAAGATGAAATTATCCATTGTTATGGGGTTCATTCATATGACCTATTCTTACATGTTTTCATTAGTGAACCATTTACATTTCAAGTCTATGATTGATATTGTTGCTAATTTCATTCCAGGTTTACTATTCATGCAAGGTATCTTCGGTTATTTGAGTGTTTGTATCATTTACAAATGGTCAGTGGATTGGATAGGAGACGGAAAGGCTGCTCCTGGATTATTAAATATGATAATTAATATGTTCTTGGCGCCTGGTACCATTGATGAAGAACTATATCCTCATCAAGCTAAAGTTCAAATCTTTTTATTGGGTATGGCATTACTTTGTGTTCCATGGTTATTGTTAATGAAGCCATTACATTTCAAATTTACTCATTCAGAAAAGAAGAATTCCTTCCCAACTGCCGATGATATTGAAACACAAGCTTTGTTACATGATGAAAATGAAGACGAAATTGCTGAAACTGAAGGAACGATTGCTGCAAATAATGATTCTGAGGAAGGTGAAGGTCATGGCGAAGAGCTTGGAGACGTCATTATCCATCAAGTTATTCATACTATTGAATTCTGTTTGAATTGTGTTTCGCATACTGCATCATATTTAAGATTGTGGGCTTTATCATTAGCTCACGCACAATTATCTAGTGTTTTATGGTCAATGACACTTGAACTTTCCTTCGGTGTTCCTGGTGCTTTGGGTGTGTTCATGACAGTTTCTTTATTTACTTTGTGGTTCTGTTTAACTATTGCTGTTTTGGTTATGATGGAAGGTACTTCAGCCATGTTACATTCTTTACGTTTACATTGGGTTGAATCCATGTCTAAGTACTTCGTTGGTGATGGTATTCCTTACGAACCATTCGTTTTCCAATATCTTGATATGGAAACAGATGTTGCTAATAACGCAGGAAATATTGCTGCATAAATAAGTAACTGACATATATATATATATATATATATATATCATGGGATACAAATAATGTTGAACATTAAATTACAACGTATCTACACAAAATTTTTTTTACCAGCTATCGTATATAAATATTACATTTTGAATCAAGGCCGGCTGTAACCATAATTTCTCTATGTAAATTCACTTTATTTTCCGTAGTTTCCTTTAAAGCAGTAATATCAGAATCCATTTCTAAACAAGTAATAAACCCAGAATGAGAATCATTCCATGTTTTTACACATTCACCATTCTCAAGCGACCAACATTTAATAGTCTTATCGTCACTACAAGAGAATAAATAATTACCTCTAATTTGTAAATCTTTAACCCATGATGAATGACCTTTCAAAGTCATAACACATTTCATGATAGGGTTGTTACCATTTGGTATAGGAGGTCGATGCATTAAGAATCTTGGAGTGGGAATTTCCCAAATTTTAATCAATTTATCTCTAGAGGCACTAGCACAATATTTGAACCCTAGTTTCATGTAATCTTCTGCATTGATACCATCTGAAGGTGGTTGCCGTGCTATTGTCACTTTCGTAGCATCATCATCGTCTTCTTCTTCCTTGGAATCATTCTCGTTCTGTGGCATGATTAAAAATGGAATAAATTTAACACACTCTATGGGGAAATCATGACCTTTCCCTATGGATAACCCATTCCCTGAGGGCCAATGAGTCAATCTAAGACTTGAATCTTGTGACCCAGACAATACGTATTCATTGAACACATCAATGGATCGTACCCAATCCAAGTGAGCTGGAATGGAATTTATACAATATGCGGTGCTAGTATTCCAAATCTTAATAGTAGTGTCTCTAGAACATGATGCTAGTAGAATATCATTGCCGTGAATGAATAATTTATTTTGTGAAACTATATGTTCATGACTTATTAATGATCTTTGTAATTGAAATTTATTTTCCGTCACAATCCATTTGTATAATTTTATTGATAAGTCTTTGGAAGTTGTCGATATGATTGCCGAGCCTTCCTTATCTGATTTTAAGAGTATGGAATCGATTGAAGTGATTCCTTTGAAATGTGCTTGTATGGATGATAAGGGTAGTGATGGATTAAAAATGTCAAATGCGTATAATTTCCCATGATCTGTGCCTATGAATATGATAGGTAATCGAGGATGTAATTTAACAGAAGAGATGGATGTGTCCACCGTGATAGAATAATTCGGGAAGGTCTTCGGTATCCATGAGATATTAAGTGATTCAGAATCAATCGTATTGGTATTATCATGTTTTTTCGCTTCTTGTTGTAATGTATCTACTTGATTTGTTAAATCCCGACAAGTTTGTTCTAAAGTCATAATATGTCGTTGCAATCGTACAATAGAATTCCACTTCCTTGGGAGCAACAAAGGGTTGACCTCATGTGTACTCTCTGTATTATCAGAAGGCAAGAGGAATAAACCTTTCAAAGATGCTATCAAAGATTTTTCATCAAGATCTATGTCATCACCATTATTCTCGAGAACACTTGGAGTAGCTTTTTCCCGTTCATTATATTGCCATTGAACATAGTCTATTATGCTTCTATCAAGGTCTTCCTTTGATTCCTTCGTCAGTGGCAATTTCCAATGTATTTGCATGCTTCATACACTTGTGTATTGGGTCATTTCTCACAGATACATTGCACTTGTTTAGCCTAAGTAGATTACCCCAGAAAGACTTTATTAAAGATATTTTGACCAAAATTTTTCAGTCGTGTTTGTTTATGTTTACATTTCGATAAAAATTACGCGTCACAAAGATTTTACATTTAAATCTTTGTGACGCAAAAAATATGGTGTTGTGTCTGTGACACCGTGCTGCCTGACTCACTTTTTAATTTTTTTATTTTTTTTTTATTTTTCGGGAATTCTAAAATTTAAATATTTGCCGTACGTAGATTTGTTATGAGAGCTGTTGTGGAAAATAATATTAATTGCCGCGGTAACAGGGTAACCCTTAACCCTCTGGTGTGTCAGTAATTCCTATCTATTTTTTGTTCCTCATTATTATAGCAAAAAATACATAGCCATAGTGCCTAGAAGTATACATAATAATGTGTGAATTCACATGAGGTACTGTTTGGAAATTAATCCTTATCAAACCTACATTGTAAACCTGAACTTAGGGCAAATGTACTTTGAAAATTTTTGGAAAGGGCCTGTTAATAGGGCCTATACTAGGGTAACAGCTGTACCGAGCCTTGTCAACGAGAAGAAAATGCGGGATATGAGAAGAAAGATGCGCGGCCTTAGGCCGTTTCCATAGAGACGGACATTACGGTCGACAAGTCCCCAATGATAACACAGGTTAAAACCTCTCCAAAAGTAGGGTTTTCCAGCATTACAGTTGTCCCAAAAGGCAGCTTCCACCCGCCTCCCCCCTTTACGGCTCACAAGCCCTGCGCGAGTAACAAGAACCGCACGGGTAATAAACTCAAACAAACTCAAACGGAATTTAAAACTGTGAGATTTGGAGCCGGTAAAGTTTCAATTATGGTAAGGAACATGTTGAACAAATAATCTTACTTCAAACTGGAAAAAAAGCTGCAACCTTTTGGCTCCAAGTTAGAGGATTATTTTTATCAATCTCCGTACTTAATCTTATTACGTACATTTAAGTCGATCCTTCGAATTACTAAGAACTGCCTACTTTGAAGGAAATTTCTGCATAACGTGTTAACAATTTAATAGCCAGAAGGAAAAGAAACCTTTCTTTAGTTTATCAGATCAAGTATTTTTAAACACTATTCACTAAGAACCTGTATAACCATAGACCGCCGCTAAGGTATACCATCAACTAATCTTCAAAGTTGTTTACTTTTACCACATATCTGGAATAACCTTTCAACTTAAATACTAAAAATCTTTTTTTATTCCCTATTATTAGTTCAAAAACCTGGACACACTACGAATAAAGGAAACCAAACGGAAATAAAAGAATTATCATAAGAACCGATTTAAAAGTGGGTAAAGAACAAAAATGCCAAATTTATTATCAAGAAATCCGTTTCATACTCATCATTCAAGTGGAAACTTGAATCATGCCAATAATCATCGCCATGATAATGCATCACCAACCACATCAAGCACACACCATCATGACCAACATCATCAAGCACCCACTTTAAAAAGAAGCTCAAAATCATTCTTAAACTTCATAAGTAGAAAGCCAAGTACCGATTCCATTAGAAGTGAGAAATCAAATGATTCTACGTACAACTCACCGACCAGTACTCATAACAATCATTCAGGTTATCACACCGATTTAGGTGGTCAAGCTTCACCAAAGCAAAGTCATTCCATGGCTGAATTGAAAAGATTCTTCAGACCTTCCATGAACAAAAAACTTTCCATGACTCAAATGCATACTTCATCTCATACAGGAACAAATCATTTTTCTCCACCCTCCTCTACATCAACATCTACTTTAAATTTGAACGCTCATTACGTCCATAATAACAATAATGTTTATCCATCTCATCCACACGGTTCCACTGATCATCATGCTCATACCCAATCAGCAATACCTCCAAGTACAGACTCCATCTTATCATTATCAAATAATGTAAATATATACCATGATGATTCTATCCTAGCTCAAAAATACGGGAAATTAGGAAAATTATTAGGTGCCGGAGCAGGTGGATCAGTGAAAATCTTAGTAAGACCAACAGACGGTGTCACATTTGCGGTAAAAGAATTCAGGCCAAGGAAACCGAATGAATCAGTGAAAGAATATGCTAAGAAATGTACTGCCGAATTTTGTATCGGTTCCACTTTACATCATCCAAACATTGTTGAAACTGTCGATATCTTCTCGGATTCGAAACAGAATAAATATTTCGAAGTTATGCAATATTGTCCCGTGGATTTTTTCGCTGTCGTTATGACGGGTAAAATGTCCCGTGGTGAAATTAATTGTTGTTTGAAACAATTGTTAGAAGGTGTGAAGTATTTGCATTCAATGGGGTTGGCTCATCGTGATCTGAAATTGGATAATTGTGTCATGACGGAAGATGGGATTTTGAAATTGATCGATTTCGGGAGTGCTGTTGTATTTAGATACCCTTTTGAAAACGAAATTTCAATGGCTCATGGGATTGTTGGGAGTGATCCATATTTGGCTCCGGAAGTTATTACCTCTACGAAACGTTACGATCCTCAATGTGTAGATATCTGGTCCGTCGGGATCATTTATTGTTGTATGATGTTGAAAAGATTCCCTTGGAAGGCTCCTCGAGATACCGATGAAAATTTCAGATTATATTGTTTGGAAGATGATATAGAACATGATTATGTGCAGTCTGCTAAACATCACGAACAACTATTAAAGGAGAGGAAAACGAGACGTCAAAGAATGCACGACGGTACTCATGTAGAAGAAAAGGAGGAACAACAGCAGACAGATGGTCATCAAAACGCTTCTGGATCCCCTGATTGTAAAACGAACGATGGACAACAGCAAACAGAGACAACGGCAAAAGATAATGCTCAAGAAGAAATTCCATCGAAAACTATAAAAGCCAAACTAGAAGAAGAAAAAGGACAAAAAGAAGCCCCTCATTCGCCGCTGCAGCCAAGACAAGAGCAATCACCACCACCACCACCAAAGGAACAACTTGATAATGTTCAGCAACTCCCCACACCGCAGGTAAGCAATACAAAAGCAGAAAAAGATGTTCAAAGAAGCCCGCTGGTCAACGAAGTGGAACAATGTCAAGGAACAACGGAGCAACCTAATGTTCAACATCAAGAGTCTGCAACAAAATCAATTGGTGCAGATAGTCGTCAGCAAGGAAGTGATCAAAAATCAATAATGTCTCATAAAACTACTGCAACTCAAAACCATGGTCCACATCCTCATCATAAGAAGACCATTCATGGTCCTTACCGTTTATTACGTCTATTGCCTCATGCATCAAGACCAATAATGTCAAGAATTTTGGAAGTCAACCCAGAAAAGAGAGCTACTCTCGAGGATATTTTCAATGATGAATGGTTCAAAGACATCCCAGCTTGTACCATGAATGAAAAGAAACAAGTAATAAGAGCTCCTGGTCATCATCATACTGTGGTCAAAGAGGAAAATGCTCATTTAGCGACTTATAAAGTTTAATAAATCTATTTTCACCTCATCTCCAAGTCTACTTTTTTTTCTCTCTCTCGTTGTATTATTAACCTAATATCGCCACCCATTTCCTATTACAACAACCACAAAATAACGAATATACGAATAATGATTATTTATTTTTATTTGAATGATCCCTGCTGCAAATCATAACTGTCATCCTTTTATCATTTCCACCGAACAAAAAAACATTAATAATAATGATAAAGAAAATTACCAATACATCACCTAAAAATCACATGTGAGAACTTTAATATAAATCTACCGGCATAGATATCTTTATATATATATATATATATACTTCCCTTTTTTTTCTATCGACTCCACTTTATATAATGTTAAAAAAATAATAATACTTTAATTAATCTTTTCCTAAAATGACATTAGGGATACAATATTTATGCTAATTCAAAGTACTGGCAAAGGAACTGAATATCTTTACTACTTTGAAGTTCAGTTTGAAGGAATTAGATTATGGGTATTATCGCAATGGCTTTTACACTGTTCACTTAAAAATAGAACATCCGAAAATCAATTATTATTTACAGGCTATAATGCACTCTTTACTATATTCTCCTTCAGGACAGTTATTTTTGTAGTAGCATCATGGTTTATCGAAGTACCTGGATTATTTAAAAGGTACATATTATACGTCCCCCATTTTTCAGAAAAAGTCGAAGTACCATTGAGATAAATAGTATTATCGAATCGAAATGATAAATATAGTAACATTCTCCAGATTAAAAGATCTCTACCTTCATTTGTATTCACAAGTTTATTTAAATCTTCCCCATGATGGTACAATTTTCTCTCTAAAATGAAATTTACTAATTCGTCATATCCCCAAATGACAGGGGCTTTCTCATTACCATGTAATATTGATTGTAATAATAATCTATCATCAATAAATATATATTGATAAATATTTACTAGTCTTTCAATTATTGGATTTTTCATTTGGAAAAGCTCATAGAATTTCAATTTAAAAAAATTCATTCTCATGATATGACTACGACGGAGGTTGGAATGCAGCTTTTGGAAATCCAAACTATAAGGTGAAATATATCGAGCATCACCAATAACCTCATTCTGAAAAGGGTCTTCATTTTGGACTAGAGAATCACTTAATTTTTTAAATCCACCGGGATTCAAACAATTCCATAATGCTACCCTTGGCCAAAAATAACATATCAAGACGGTACATTCTTCAAATATCAAACTTAACAATATGAAATTCGGTATCTTTTTAAATTCATTCCTACTTCGAAGTGATTCAATAAAATCCTTCCTATTTATTTTCAAAGTCGATATAGTTGTATTGTCAATTTCTAATTGTCTGAAAAGAGTACGCAAATCATATTTGGTGGTGGATCTATATGCTTTTATTGTATTCTTAATCCCATCTCTATAGTAACGTAAAAGTGTTGTACCTAAACGATACCATTTTGTTATTGATTTCCTCCATTTAGGTATTTTGGGATCAAAGATGACCTGTTGGAATATTTTATTCTTGGGAAATTGTGTTCTTGGCAATGTTCTTTGAGAATTTATCTCTGGTGTGAAACTCGCTACTTTTGTGATATCATTATCATTTTGGAATTGTAATTTATTTGTCAAGTATAAAGCGTGTAGTTGTGCGAAAGTCTTATTAGTTTTCAAGGACTCATTGAATGTTTCTTTAGAAGAAATATCGATCGGTTGATTAAATCCAATTTTTGTTAACGAAGAGACTGGTTTGGATACCACTTTTTTTGTCGAATAAAGACGTATTATGGACATCTTCGTTCCATGATTGCTAAACATCGTTAGCTTGACTATAGTCTTCTCAGTGGGTCTCCTCAGTGGGTTCTGTCTTTAGATTTCTTTCAAGTTAGATCAGTCACTATTTTCTTAAAATGGGAAAATGATAACTTCATGTTAGATTTTTAATTAGACCATGTAAAAGGGTAGGAATCGCCAAAAACGCAAATAAAATGGATAAGATAGCTTTTTTTGATATAGATTAGATATATAATTCTTTGTAGAGGTATTATTATGAAACTATATATCTTGATTTACTTTTTACTGGCCTGAATGAATGCATTTGCCTCTTCTACTGCAGCTTTAGATTCTGTCAAATCTTCTTGACCGTCATATGATTGTAAGAATTGTTCCAAATTCTCTTTAAACTCTTCAATCTTAGTATATAACGTAGGCAGTAATCTTTCAGTATCTTCTAATACTTCTACTTGTTTCTTAAGATCATAAGGATCGACATTACTATCTTGCTTTAATTTTTCCACATTGGCTTTTTGTTCTTTAATTTCTTCTTTGTAATAACTTTCCTCTTTGATTAGTCTTTGCAAAGCTTTTGTTTTAATTTCCAATTGAGTAGGGGCCATTAGGATATGTAAGATATCTGTGACGTTTTGCAGATCTTGTTTCCAGTGTCTGTCTTAGAGTATTATTGTACTTTCATGTAGCGTTTCATTTATGTATGTATGTATGTATGTATGTATGTATGTATGTATGTATGTATGTATGCATATGGTGGAATTTCACACATTAGAACTTTCTTGAATTCACTTCCAATTCTTCAACAACAAGAAAGACAAGAAACAAAGAATAAACTTCTAAAGGATGAAGCAAATAAGATATGAAAAATACTATGGATTAGGAGTGTGATCATACGATCTCATCTTCATAAAAACAGAAATCATAAAAATGTTGATTATAGGTTAGAAATGGTGATTCTACCACCTACTCACTATCCTAAATATCTTCATTCGATAACAAAACAAGGTGCTATAATACTGTAAATATATATGATATTATACTATAGAGTAAATTACAATTATTATATGCAGTCATTATACTTGTCCCTTGTGTTTAAATTTCGCTATATACGCTACTAGTCATACTTATGATATCAATATTTTCAATTTGTTTTTGTAATATCTTCAATGAATCCCTTTCTGTAGCTGTTTCACTTGACAAGCAAGGTTGGCATTTTTCTAAGCATTTCAAAGAAGCATTGATTTTTTGATCATTATCATTTCGAGTTAATAATGAAGTTTCTTCATCAGATAATGATGACTCAGTATCATCTTCTAATTTGAATAATAATGGTTTCACATATGTGAAGTGCACGTTACTTTTTACAATCTGATTTTTCATCTGTGGGAAGTTTAATGATCTTGATATAGTAGGCTTAAAGTTACTCTTTGGTATTGACTTAATTTCCAAATCCTCTACTGAATAAATGGAAGATAGGGATTCCTTAGCTGTACAATATCCTTCATCAGAAGTGTTGCTATTACTGAATGTATAACTTTTCCGTTCTTGCCCCTCATCCTCATCATCATCAGAACTCCATTGTTCTGACGTTCCTGTATATTCAGGACTTGAAATCATATCCTTTAAAGGACTGGAACTTATACTCTCGATGATGGGAGTCTTCGAGAAATCTAGAAAATCTATATCGCCTTGGAATTCAGATTGAATAATTTTCGGAGTGGTTAAACCATTCATCTTTTCCATTTTTGATTTGTTATTTTTCTTTATAACATGGTTTAATATTCTATCAATTTCATTTTCCAATAAAAAATTAGTTGACGGGTTTTTATTATTATTATTATTATTATTATTATTACCTTTGTTAGTGGTAAGTAAATAGTTATCATCTGCTGTTGAACCGTATGCATCTAATATCTCTTCAAATAATATTTCACTCTCAGATTTACCATTCTTTTCGCTGATAGGGATATGATGATTCAAATTTGGTGCAACTGGACCAGCAGTAATAGGGTATGCATGAATGTTTTGATTAGAATTAGGTAATATAGGAACGGGTAATTCCAAGGGATCCTTTAATCTTACTTTTTCTTCATAATATATTTCATTTGATAGTTCTTCCTTCTCCTCGACAGTTATTAATGGAAGTTTTGTCTTGGTAGGTTCCTTTGTTGATGGCTTTATCCTTCTTTTAATTGTTTCTTTCCTTTTAATATATGTGGGAGCTGTAATATTTCTTACATTAGCAGTCCGGATACGAGGGTTTTCTTCATATTTATTATTATATGAGATCTTTGGATCTGAACTGACTATGGTGGTGGTATTAATCGGTTGTTTACCTTTTTGTCTTTTATTAAAATCATGTAGGAATAATTCTGGTACTGACTCTAATCGTTGTTTTATTTTCATTGTCCCACCAAACCTTCTTGACAATCTTTTACCTTTATTGGGTTGATGGAAGATGATATCATCTTGTACATCTTCCAGGAATGGACTTGTTTGGAATATGGGTAAATTTGCTATATCTTCTGCTGTTAATGTCAGAGATGATGGTCTTATTACATCTACACCTTTTTCTATCCTTTCTCCTAAGAACTTTCTAGGCATTATTTGTCTTGTAATTGATCTTGCGTATATGGTTTTTCCATACCAAATTCTTGGCCTAGGATTCTAAAATGGAAAATGAAATAAGAGAAGGAGTAACTAAGAAGCAGTTACTTTTATAAAAGAAGACCCACCAGGATCATCATCCATACAGACGCAGAAACCTCAATTAAAACAATTGCCGCACGTTTTTTACCAGAACGTTGCCCAGTAATTTGTAGGATATCCATCTTCCCCCACTCCCATGCTTACGTATAGAGCAGTTGATCGTATTAGGGGCCAAACAAAACCACGTTTTCATTCATTCATTCGAGATCATGCTGGTTCTTTTTTGTTGTTGTCAGAGAGATGGCTGGTTTTTTTGTATATATATGTTTCCCTTACAACTGCGCTTGAAACGAACCGCTCGGAGTTCCCATCCAAAACAGTTCAGTGTTAAGCTCAGGTTAAGTAAGCGGTTCATAATAATAGACAGCAAATGTCCAGTCCAGTTCAGTTCAGTTCAGGTGAAGATGAACGTAAGTAGGGGAAGAGGAACTCCACGGGTTAGACTGATTATGTTTCGGTTATGTTATTTGAACTTTCTTCGTGGCTAAGAGCATATTTGCTATCATCAGAGACATTTACGTCGACGTTTTTGCTGACGCTTCAAAATGTGTCGAATGGAACGGCGTTATATGTGGGCAAGATCATCGATCATCTTACAACAGTCCCATAGAATTAGCGCATATTTATATAGAGTCTATGTAAATCAAAAACAAATATGTTTGAATATGTAATTCTATATTATTTGGTCTATTATTATCATATGCTTAATACTCTTTACTTGTACCAACCATGACGAATGCTGCTACCTTACGTAGTTAGTACCTTGTTTTTCTTCCCAGTCTTTCAATGCACTTTCCCATTCGTCATCATTATCTACATCGATTTCCTTATCTTGCATTTGTCTTTCCCTCTCTATCTGTTCTTGCCTTTCTTGTTCTTCCTTGTCGTATTGTTCCTTATTGTCTATCCATCTATCTTGTATATCATAATTCATCAACATTGCACCTTCTCTAGTTGCTTCTGCCCATACTGTATCCCCACCAACTTCTGATGCTCCAAATATGTATCCATTGGCTTTATCAATAGAAGCTTGTAAATTGATCATACTTTGTTTATCATCGATTGCTAATACTTCAAATGACACTAGATTAAAATCTGAAACTAATTCACTTATTGTCTCAGTCAATTTGCTATATTTTTTACTAAGCACACTAGAGCTTTCCTTTTCAATATATGGTAATAAGTAATCTAAATCTTGCACTTCAGTATAATAATCCAATCTAAATGGCAATTCACCGTATGATTTCAACATATCAATCTTTGAGAAAACATTAATTTGTGGTAAATCCATCATAAGCATTGACCTTAAAGCCAACAATAAAATAGAAACATATTGTGATGGAGAAGTAATATAATAACAGTCAATCAAATTAACCACACAAAATCTCATACTTAATTGTTTCTCTAATTTTTTAAAAATTTTAAAATATGACGAATGATGAGTAAACAATTCCACTTGACCAGGACAATCGAAGACTAAATAAGCTTTCTCCTCTTGAATTAATGATTTAATTTGTAAGATGAAAAGATCGATAGATTTATCTAATGATTCCACTGCATACATTAATCCACCGTTGGGTCCTAATTGTTGTTCTTGCATGACTTCTTCTACTGTGATAAAATCTCGAATATCAACGGCACATGGGTATGGTAATGAATCATTTGCTGGATCCATATTGATTATTTGACCATGTCTTCCAATGGCATTGAAAAATTGAGAACAACCATTACAATATGTAGATTTTCCTGATCCTGGTGGTCCGATGACTATTTGAGCAAATGACATTTCTTCGTTAGTGCGTTGATTCTTATCTAAATAAAAGTGTGTGTGTGTGTGTGTATATGGAGGGGGGAGGGTAATTTGAAAATATGTATCTATTCAGTTGTTATTAGTATAATTTCTTATCTCTTTCGTCCAAGATCGATGAGTTTATGCATTTTGTAAAGTTAGGTGGTTTTTCTGTTTCAATTTTTTTTCAGTGTTGAAAGCGTCACGAATATATATATATATAGGCTACACAATTAAACAATCAATAACATGGGGCCAACATGACAATTTTTTAATATATATATATATGTATGTATATGCTTTAATTTAAAAATACGGTCTATTGTGATATTATATTATTATATTGTAACAGTAGATGTGCGATGTCTATGAACGGTCAAACAAACCATCATCTTCGAATTCTTCGTCTTCAGAATATTCTTCCGACTCATCATTATCATCCTCGTCGTCGTCGCTGGTACCATCACTACTTCCATTTTCATCACTACTCATTTCCAGGGCATTCTCATTGTCACTATCAATAGCGATATCTTCTTCCTCAAGGGCAACCTTAGATAAAGTTTCTCCTTTAAAATTCCCCTTTGGTTCGACAATATAATTTCCTTCCACATAACAATTTGATAATTTAGCCTTCTTACCAATCTTTACATTAGGTCCAATAATACAATTTTCCAGAATGACATCATCATCCAATTGTACACCATGGAATAAGATGGACCCGGCGATACGACATTTAGCACCAATGATCCCCTCGTATGACATTGTTGATAATTTTACACTACTGCTCTTATCTTTAATTTTACAACTTGGATCCACGATTGAATCCAACCCGATTGATGAAGATGATGATGCCGGTGCCGTAGTGGTGGAATGAGATTTGATCTTTAGGATGAAACGTGTGGATTCCATCATGTTAATTAAATTGTTTGATCTTATGAAGAATGATGTTGTGGGTGGTAAGATGAAGATTGAGATTGTTTCTCTGGGGTGAGAATGTTGCCATGATCTTCTTGATAAATCTCTGAATAATTTGGAAAGAGGTTTGTTACAATTTATTGGGTCTTTAATTAATTCATTTGACTTTTTGAAATATGATGGTTTTATTGAAGTGGAATCTGTTGTTTCTCCTTCGTTGACATTTGTTGATGATGATGTTGTTGTTGCGGTTGATGGTACTGAATCAGCTCTGTCGTTATTATTATTCGAGGTTGTTGTGGGAGTCAATAATTTAACAAGTTCGTACGAACAGAAATAAATGGATGAATTATTTAAGTTAGTGGATACAGTTGTGTTTGGATATTTCCATAAGAGATGAGATCTTACTTGTAAATATTTACTTCTTGTTACATCATCTTTAGAATAAATATCTAATAAGATTGGTTGCTTTTCAGAGTTTTCATTTTCACTATAAATGGTAAAGAATTTTTTTTGGAATTTATTTAATTGTTTCTTATCATTTATTGTTGCGTCCAATGAATTTTTGTAATATACAGACATTGCTAAGTTATCATCATCTCTGTTTAGATATTGATCGATAAAAATTTGTGGAGGTATATCTGTTAAGAAATCACAAGGTAAAAGGACGAAATCGGTGTATATTTTGTCTAATAATTCCTTTTGTAATGATTCACCTGTGGATGATGTCTTGGACGGGATGAAATTGATTGATTTCAATTGTTGTAAATGATGAGTATGGTTCGAAAGGGATAAAGATTTAGAAATCAATTCGAATTGTTGATTTCTTAATGTCATGAAGGGGATTAAACCTTTCTTAATGATGGGTAATTCTTCTACACTAGCGACGATATTAATCTCTGCAAAGTTTGCTTGATCACACCAATCCAAAACGTATTCTATCATAGGTCTGTTAGCAATTGGTAATAGTGCCTTTGGTAAGAAGGGACCCTTAGCAATAGCAATGGATGCAGCGTCAACTACAGAGGTCTCTTTGCTCTCATTGCTTAAAGTAGTTGTAGTAGTAGTAGTAGTAGTAGTAGTGGTGGTGGTGGTGGTAGTAGCGGAAGATTGACGAGTGAATGGAGCCAAATTGTGGCCTCTCCCACAGAAAATGAAAGCTTGGATTGGCATAGTCAATTGATCAGTGGTTGCGCTTCTCTTGACAAGACCGAAGCATCTATCGTTTATAATCTGACTGTCAATCAATCCGTTAATATATCAATCAATCAATCAATCAATCAATCAGCCATGGAATCCATCGATCGACAGAAATTAAAAATTTCAAAAAGTTTCGAAACAAAAATCCCGAGCCGCTGGCCACACACACACCGGGCGATTTGCCACCTTTAAATATACGCAATATATATGTTATGTATATTTATCTATATGGAAGTATCTACTTCAGAAAAGGATCTGGTTGCTGGATACTGCAAGAATAACTGAACAACTGATCTTCTGAAGACCTTGAGAGTTCTGAAACAATTGATACTGCCCGCCCTTCCTTGTACCACCAAGAGTTAACGAGATCACACACATATACAAGAAAAAATGAGTGAAGAACAAGACCCTCTAATGGCTGCTCTAAGCATGGATGCAGAATCTGAACAACAACAACAATCAAATGCTCCTGGCTCTGCTGAAACTGCAACCTCCAACACGGACGCCCCACAACAACAAGCTGCAGAAGAAGAAGTACCAAGAATTGACCCGGAACAAGAAGCTCGTAATAAAGCCCTCACGCAATTCAAAAATAAGCTATTAGAACATAGACGTTATGACGATCAATTGAAGCAACGTCGTCAAAACATACGAACTTTGGAGAAACTTTATGACAAGACTGAAAATGACATCAAGGCATTACAAAGTATCGGACAATTGATCGGTGAAGTCATGAAGGAATTATCAGAAGAGAAATATATAGTTAAGGCCTCCTCTGGTCCACGTTACATTGTTGGTGTAAGAAATTCCGTCGATAGGAAGAAATTGAAAAAGGGTGTTAGAGTCACTTTGGATATTACTACATTGACTATTATGAGAATCTTACCTCGTGAAACTGATCCATTAGTTTATAATATGACTAGTTTTGAACAAGGGGAAGTTACATTTGATGGGATAGGTGGGTTAACTGAACAAATTAGAGCTTTGAGAGAAGTTATTGAATTACCTTTGAAAAACCCGGAAATTTTCCAAAGAGTTGGAATAAAACCACCAAAGGGGGTATTATTGTATGGTCCACCTGGTACTGGTAAGACTCTTTTAGCTAAAGCTGTTGCGGCCACAATCGGTGCTAATTTCATTTTTTCACCTGCTTCAGGAATTGTAGATAAATATATTGGTGAATCTGCTCGTATTATTAGAGAAATGTTCGCATATGCAAAAGAACATGAACCTTGTATCATCTTTATGGATGAAGTAGATGCCATCGGTGGTCGTAGATTTAGTGAAGGTACTTCAGCAGATCGTGAAATTCAAAGAACTTTAATGGAATTATTAACTCAAATGGATGGGTTCGATAATTTGGGTCAAACTAAAATTATCATGGCAACAAATAGACCAGATACTTTAGATCCTGCATTATTAAGACCAGGTAGATTAGATAGGAAAATTGAAATCCCATTGCCTAACGAAGCTGGCAGATTAGAAATATTTAAGATTCATACTGAAAAAGTCAAAAAAATTGGAGAATTCGATTTTGAAGCTGCGGTGAAAATGAGTGATGGTTTTAATGGTGCTGATATTCGTAATTGTGCCACAGAGGCTGGATTTTTCGCCATTAGAGATGATCGTGATCATATTATTCCTGAAGATTTAATGAAAGCTGTAAGGAAAGTAGCAGAGGTCAAAAAATTAGAAGGTTCATTAGAATATCAAAAGTTATGATACCTGTACATAACACGTGGCCTACACAATATATATATATATATATATTATATTATATTATATCATATTATATAACCCTTAAAATCTTACTAGTACACCACTATTAGATTAAAGTAATCTTTTACCTAATATTATACAAGATAAATCTATTTCAGCTTAAAATGATTCTCAAACTCTTCATTGAGATGTTTCTTCAATTTAGCAAATTGATTCTTAAAATTCGCATTACAATAACAACAAATCAAATCGCCATGTTTAACTAAATCAATCATTTCATCTCTTACCGGTATTTGCTCTAAGGGTAAACTATCCCATTTTCTATAGAATTCACTATTAAATGAAAGATAATGATTCTTATATTTTAACTTTTCTGAATGGAAATCCTTAGTAATAACATGAATATGTAAATTTGCCATCGATGGAACACTATGAACTCCTACAGTAATGAATTTATCAATAAAAATTTCCATGTCATTAAAATCTTCAATCTTATCAAAAACATTGGGAATTGGCTTAACTAGTTTGTATTTAGAAGTGAAAGTCTTGAAAATGTATTCTTGAGCCATTCGAACATACTCTTCAAGAGAATCTTTAATCCTATCAGTAAGGGCAATAGTAGGATGTTGTAAAGTTAACTTCCCATCTCGAGGAAGAATTAATAAATGACACGTTGACTTAGGGAATTTATCGTTGATTATCGTGACTTTTTCATCATAATAAACTAATTCTTCTGAAGGAACCTTTTGAGGATTCTTAACATATATTTGTAGTGCTGATTTCCAAAATGAACTCATAAGATTATGGGTGATGTCTTTTGTGTGGATCTATTTCTTCTGTCTGTTCCCTTTCATATCTTGCGAACTACTCCCCTTTGAACGACAAAATATGGTGAATCCATGTTCAGTGACAACTAATATAACCAAATTAATGCATTTCTTTTTAGAAATATAATATATAGACAATCTATAAAATAAAAAGTTAAAAAAAAAAAAAAGGTATAGATGAAGACGTCTATTTATAACTGAATGTCCATGTTTTTGAGTATTATAGTTACAACACTAGTGGAGTTTTTGTATTACCTCCACTTGGTTACTTAGCTGGTGTCGGTGCAAATTGAAATAAATTCTTCTTCATTGATACCTCCATCACCATCTAAATCAAATTCATCAATCATTTCTTTCAATTCTTCATCTGATATCCTTATATCTAAACTTTTTGCTAATTTTTTTAAATCCTTCATTGTTATTTTCCCAGTACCATCTTCATCAAACAAATGGAATGCTTTCTTAATTTCCAACATAGGATCTCTCTCAAGCATCCATTGTATCATTATCTCTTGAAAATCTTCAAAATTAATTAAGTGACGACCATCTTTATCATAATGAGATATAAGTTCTAATAATTGTTTCTTATCAACTTCAAACCCTAATGCTCTTGTAGCCGCTTTAAATTCATGGAAATCCAGATGTCCATCCTTATTTAAATCAAATATATTAAACGCTTCCAAAATATCACGTTTCTCATCTTCATCCAATTCAGCATCTGTATTTCTATTCATATTTGTTATTGTTGTTATTCTCTTTTGGGGATTTTCATCTATTAATCATCAATCAATGTAAGTCTAAGCCTTTATATTTTCATTTTTTCTCAATTAAGTAAACGTAACGTTAGCGCTAAAGATCCATCAATTAAAGAGCTTGGAGATATTTTCATTTATTTATAAACATAAACAATGCAAAAAGAAGAAAACGTGGCAGAAATTGAGGAAAAGAATATAATATATCCCTAAGATAATTCAAAACAATTACATCCTTATTCCCCAGAGAATTATCTCTCTATTATCATGAATTACAACCGAATATCCATGGTTGATAATGATGCCATGGATCCCATGTTCATAGAAGAACCAGATTCCATGATCACGAGACCGACAATGAAGGAACAATTACACAATAAGGTTATACTGCCGATGAAATATAATGTCGTCGATCCATTTAATGACATTATTTCGTTAATGGATAGGAAATCTAATAATGTTTTCAATTTCCAATTATGGAGACGGTTCATTTATTTTTTATTAGTGGTGTTCGTTTTAATATTTATCTCACAATATGATAGAATTCGTCATTATAAACCTATTGATCATGATTTAATAAGAGAAGAAGTACGAGATTGGATTGATTTAAATAAATTTGAAAAAAATTGGGAATATTTATCTAATCTACCTCATTGTTCAGGAACGAAAGGTGATGAGACTGTTAGCCAATATGTGATGGATTCATTTTTGAAGAGTGGTATGAAAAATGTCAAATTAGAAGAATATAAAGGATACTTGAATTATCCCTCTAATGAAACTCATTCATTAATTGTCTTTAAAAATAATGGCACAGATGAAATTCTTAAGTTCGAATTAGGTGAGAATAATTTTAATCCATTAAGTTGGAATGGTAAAGTGGAAAATTCATTCCTTATTTATGGTGGAGATGGTACCAAAGAATCTCTACAAAGAATCTTAGAAAATAATAATAATGATATTCTGGATCATCGTGATAATTTTGTACTCTTACTACATTATGATGGTTTAGTAAGTGAACAATTGATATTAGCACAAATGTTAGGAGCTAGAGGGGTTCTATTTATATCTGACAAATTTGACCAAAGAGAGGATGTTATACTAATGAAATCTGTTGCGATTCCTCAATTCTACACTGGAGATTTGTTAAGTCCCGGTTGGGAAGGTAATAGTGTTCGAACGATAAGTTTAAATGAATCAGATGCTATCCCACATATACCGACTTTGCCCTTATCATATAATCAAGGACAACAACTACTGTCATTAGTAAAATCTGAAGGGAAAAATGGTATACGTGTATCATTTGAAGTTAAAACCATCGTGGAAAGGCGTCATCCTGTTTATAATGTGATTGGGAAGATTGAAGGCAGAGAACAACCAGAAAAGGCAATAATATTATCGTCATCTAGGAACTCCATTCATCATGGAGCTGTTTATCCAAATTTTGGTACAACAATGTTATTACAATTTGTAGAATTGTTTCAAATTATAAAGAAGAAATACAATTGGAAACCATTAAGATCTATTTATTTCGTGTCATTTGGTGGGAATGAATATAATCATATTGGATCTACTGAATTTTACGAAAAATATTCTTTACCCTTACAACAAGAACTATATTCAATTGTTGATATAACAGAATTAGGTATTAATGTGATGCATTATGCTAATTCAAGTTTGAAAATTGAAACACATCCATTATTGAAAAATTTATTTGAAGATACTACTATGGATCCTAATATGAACGTATCTGTAAGTCATGTTCAGCATTATGGTGATTGGATTCCATTTTTAGCAAATGGCATTCCAGTGAGCGTGATATCTGATCCTGATTTAAATCTTCATAAATACCCTATACATACCAAAGAAAGTACCTTTGCCAATATTGAAGAAACATTAAAGGATAATAATAGTACCGAAGCAATTCAAATATTTGAGATTACCATTTATATTTTAGACAAGATATTAAGGTTAGTTGATGTACCAAATATTCCATATGGTTTAACAGATTATGTTGAAGTTGTTGATGAGTTATTACACAGTTTAGAAAAGGATCATTCCAAGAAATTAAACTTTGATAAAATGATAAGAGCTTTACTACGATGGAAAAAGATAGGTACAGAAAGACAAAAATGGCTTAACAAATGGCAATCGCATATTTCTTCTTCCAAAAGTAAGAAGAAAAATCATAAACATAACGATATTGAGTCGGTGAGTGCGAGACGAGAGAGATGCGATTGGAACAATCGATTGACTGATATTGCAAAGAAGACTTGTTCAGAGTATGGTCTCACAGGGAGACCATTTTATAAGGCATTATTATTTGGACCAACATTCTTACGCCAAAGAAGTGACCAGGATTCATGGAGTTTCCCCGCAGTTAAAGATTCCATTATGAATCTAGCTTGGACAAGCGCACAAAAAGAATTAGATGACGTTGCTAGATTATTACAATTATCAGCTAAACCATTCTTAAGGAATAATGCTAACTAATAGTATATTAGTATAATAATAATAAGTTCTCATATGGACGTTAATAGATGAATATTATACATGATAGATGCGATAATTTTGATTTTTTTTTCTCTTTTATAAATTTACAGAGGCAACACAATATGGATGTAGGTATTATTTCATGCAATGTGTTTCTTTAATAAAACGGCATCGGCAGAACCTTTTGGTTGGAAATCTTTAAAAAAATCTTGTAAAGGAGAAACTTCGGTATCAATTTCAAATCCATGATTCTTGTACCATTCAATCTTGTTTGTTTCATCAGTGGGTACATGTACATAAACATTATGTTGATGATGTGATTGACATTGTTCCTCTATATAATTCAATAATTTAGTACCAATTTGGTTCCCTCTATATTGTTCCAATACTGTCATAAACTCAATATGAACACCTTTCAAGAAAATATCTGATTTTTTCTTAGGGAAAAGCTTTGCTTTTACACATCCGACAGGAATTTCACTATAATAAGCCAATTGAGTGAAAAAGGTTTCCTTCTTGGCATTACCTTTTGGGAATAATTCTTGGAAGAATGTTTCCGGGAATGTCAAGTTTTCTTCAATGGCAGCTAATTTGACTACTACACCGAGATTATTTTCGTAGACATTATCTAAACCGACTATATCACGTCCCATTCCTTATTATATATCAGTTTGCCTTAGGATCTTATTATCTTTGAGTGCCTTTATACAACTCTATTTAAAAGCTGCTCGAACTTTCTTAAACGCTCTGTCTTGTAGCTTAACAATACATACGTACAATTGATGATAATTGAAAAATTGTGTTGATGTTTTACATCCTGACACCACTGCTAATGGCGGTTATTTTCTATTTACTTTTCACCTTTCCTGCAAGGAATCTATCGATTATATCAACCAGTTAGTCATTCATTTGCTCTTCTATTGTTTTATTTATGATTAATTCTTTTATTATTATATTATATTATATTATACAGTTTTATATTATTATTCCATATCCACATCTTCCTTCGCAAGAGCTGCTGCATTAGCTGCAGCTTCTTTAGCGTCAGCTGTTATAGTAGCAACATTCCCCCCTGCAACTCTTTCACCTTTACTATTTATTCTAATTAATTTCAAAGTACTCATGGACCCAAAACTATGATTCCATTTTCTTAAAAACTCGACATTTTTCTCATCATTTAAATCAGGACAAAGGAATCCCTTCTTGAATTCCTCCATTTCCAAATCCCTTTTCCCTTGTAAGATCAATTGCTTATTAGTAGGAGGTCTATTAGCTCTTCTCTTCTTTTTCAAGTCA
Organism: Naumovozyma dairenensis CBS 421; assembly: GCF_000227115.2. NCBI lineage: Eukaryota > Fungi > Ascomycota > Saccharomycetes > Saccharomycetales > Saccharomycetaceae > Naumovozyma > Naumovozyma dairenensis. The sequence goes on from NC_016483.1 coordinate 212,737, forward strand.
TCTAACTCGGCATCATCTCTAGAGATGAATTGTTCAATAAATATAATAGTTTGATCGTTTGAGAAGGCGCGTATGTCTTTGAATTCATCCATATTTATCACATCTTGAATGAATTTCACACGAGATAACTCATTAGATTTACGTTCATTATGTGCCTTTTTCTTTGAGGCAATCTTACCTTCACGTAATGTGGCTCTGTTTAATTGGTGGAATTTCCTACCTTTGGGATGAACAGTGGGTTTCTTACCGTTGGCATTCATGTTCTTCTTGATTTTGGATAGCGATTTAGACACGGGCATTATCGTTTGTTTATTTGTTTGGGGTAGTATTCCTCTGTTGGTTGATTTTTGTAGTCTATTTAGCTATAACTGCTGACTATTACGACTATCTTTCTTATTCACTAAAAGAGTTTCACCTCATCTCATCTCATCTCATCTCATCTCATAAAATTTTGACAAAATTTTCGGTTTTTTCTATCAAATTGAGAGACCCCGCCTGTATAATGTATGGAAACTGTGCGTGTATTGCATTACAGATCTTACAATAAGGGTCTCTTTCTTTCATTATATCTGTCAAATATTGGAACTGTATAGGTTGTTCCTTTAGTTGACTCGTTATATATAATTTTTGACGACCAATCTGTTTGGCTTTGAATTAACAACAGTACCTCATACAGGTCAACGACTCACAATGGCAACATATAAATTATTATCACCTAAATCATTTGTCACCCTTTTACAAACTGAGACGAATTCAAGAATCATCCCCATCGATGCAACATGGTACCTACCAAACTTGAAAAGAGACGGTCATGAAGAATTCCTTACCCAGGAAAGAATTCCTCGTGCCCTATATTTCGATATAGACGGCATTAAAGACAGGGAATCACCATACCCTCACATGGCACCTTCATTATCCACTTTCAATAAAGCAATGAGCCAACTCGGTGTCAGAAGAGACGACATCTTGGTGGTTTATGATAGAATCGGGAATTTTAGTGCTCCTCGTTGCGCATGGACTTTAGCTTTATTTGGTCACCCCACAATTTATCTATTGAATAATTTTAATGTTTATAAAAAGGAAGGATACCCGTTAGATACCACCACGATATCAAAGGATTCTCCATACCATGAAACAAATTATGCTTCTGATGTGGATTTATCTAAGCAAGAAATCGTCCCATACGATCAGATGTTCCAATTGGTTCAAAATGATGCATTGGCGAAGGAATATAATGTATTCGATGCAAGAGCATTAGGAAGATTCGAAGGTAAGGATCCGGAACCAAGACCTGGATTACCGTCGGGACATATTAAGGGTGCTCAACCTTTGCCATTTACTGAAGTTTTGGATTCAAATGATAAGACATATCCTGAGGATGAGGTTAAGATGAATGTGAAATTACAAGATGCCTTTAGGAAATTGAATAACCAATTTGATCCAAAGAAACCAACCATTTGTATGTGTGGGACAGGGGTTACGGGAGCAATCATTAAGAACGCTCTTGAGATCTCTGGTGTGCCCAATGTAAAATTATATGATGGTTCATGGACAGAATGGGCCTTAAAGGCTGGTGATGATTCATCATTGATTGCAAAAAACAGGGAATGAACCTTGTAAAAACCAATAAAACACAGGTGACTACATACATACGTACCTATATTACATTATATAACTTATATAATATATAACTGCTCATAACATAACCGATTGATTCATTGGATCTGTATGTAATCGCTTGTTCATCTCTGTTCGAAACCTCTCGGCAATCTTGTCTCTTTACGTAATATTAACATAGTGAAAAATTATATTACAAAATAAACATGGGCTATTTAAGAGATAATGGATCGATGGATGGATTCGAAGCAGATGATAATTTGGGATACACGTTTATTCTTTAAAGCCTGCCACTCGGTGGAACATTTCATTTTTTCTTACATAGTCGCCAGCTTATATCCTAAAAATGTCGATTCTACCTGGACTAACAGAACTAACACCAGAATTATACCTAGACGTCAATAAAACTCACCAACTAACTTTAAAAGAGAGTACAGAATGGAAAATTGATATACCGACTTCTTCTAAATTGACCATAAAGATAAGGTCAGGGATAGCTGAAATCTTTGGAACAGAATTAGCAAATGATATTGAATATGTTTTCACCAATTGGAAAATATCACTACTCGCTGTAGAAGATGTAATATTAGAATGGAAATGTCCAGATATTTCCGGTAACAAAGCTTTAATAATACAACAAAACACAACTTCCAAATTTGTTTATAATTTACACTTTGCATTGGATAAACTAAGAACGGCAAGTTTCAATGGGCCTCGTATTATGATTGTTGGTGATACAAATTCTGGGAAAACGGCACTTTGTAGAACATTATGTTCTTACGCTATCAAAAACATGCCTTATCAACCATTATTTATTAATTTAAACCCCAACGAAGGAATATTTACTCCACCTGGTTGTCTGTCTGCGACTCCAATATCAGATCTATTAGAAGTACAAGCTCAAACTTGGGGTCAAAGTATGACTAGTGGTGCTACTGTACTACATAATAAACAACCCATTGTGAAGAATTTTGGGCTTGAAGAAGTCACCAAAAATAAACCGTTATATCTGAATTGTATTGATCAATTGGCCAAAGATGTTAATGAAAGATTACAAAATGATGTTATTGTACAACGATCAGGGTGTATAATAAATACTCCCCCATTATCTCAATTCTATGATAATGCAACAAATCAATATGATAGTTATGACGGCTTGCTTAAAATTATTCAATGTTTAAATATAGGTATCGTGGTAATATTAACTAATGATACCGATGAAGAACAAGAAAAGGAAAAAATCAATAAGTTATTTGACAAATTGAAATCTATAATAGATCAAAATTCAATTATAAGATTCCCCAAACTAAGTGGTAGGTTTCAAGATGCAGATGATACATATAAAAGATCATTACAAAGAGCCGCAATTAGAGAATATTTTTATGGTACACCAAGAACTGTACTAAGTCCTTACGCAGCAGGTGCAGATTTCGATGAGATTGTGATCTGGAAATCAATGGAATTGAATGTAAATATGCAACAAGATATGATAAATCCCTTTCAACTTGAATCAGTCCCCATTGAAGCAAATGTTTTACAACATGCATTAGTAGCCATCACATATGCTGATAGAAAAGCATCAAGTGAAGAGGTAAGTAAGGCACCAATATTAGGTTTTGGTTTAATTACGGAAGTCAATGAAAAGAGAAGGAAAATATGGGTCTTATTACCTGTCCCAGGGAGGGTACCCAATAAGGCCATCATTTTAACGTCTTATAGATATTTAGAATAGAAGAGTATATATCTAATAAATAGACGAAAAAATAATACGATAATATCTTGATATAGTAAATCGAGTGTTATAGACGCAAGGTTGTTCATAGAGCAGATTGAATAACTATGTATAGAAGTACAAATTATATTACATTTTCACTTATGAAGATGCTTTATATGAAACCTCGTTGATATTTATTATGTGTCGCAGCTATCAATTTAAAACGTGAAGTACCGATTACAAAAAATAAACCCAAGTTAATGGTAGAAGCATAAAACACAAAACTTTTAAAAAGGGCCATAGTGTTTTGACTTGGTTGTCAAGTTAAAAGATAAAAGAATACTATTGTAATGGGATTGGGGCTGCCAGAACAAACAGGGTTCGAAATAGTTTCCAATGTTAATACATATGAAGTTGCGATCCTAGTATTGATATACATATATTGTTATGAAGATGATATACCTTTCAAACCAGATTTGTTTTTCGACTTAATTTCACCCACTATTCATTCTCCGGAATTCAATCCATATCTTGATTCGGATCGACGTCTACTCAAAGAAGTTCCAATACCAATATTTGAAGATGTTTCGAAATGTGTACAAAAGCACTGTGGAAGACAAGCTGTAGTAGAATTATTGGGGTATCTTTATGCAATTAAAGATTTGGATACGATTACTCAATTAATTAGAACGTTATACAATAAAAATATAGTGGAAAAATATACAGATTTGAACAAGAGGGAAGATAAAGCATTCAAGTGCGTCACAAGGAAAAGTTTCTTAGGTCGATTCATGGAGAGATGTTACAAGAAATTCCATGTAGCCGATTTTGAAGAAAATACAAGATTATGGGACGATTTCAAAACTGTGAACGAGTCATTTAGGTGTTCATTCCTACGTCGTCGTCGAATAGATGGAGATTTCCCAAGACGTAATTTTAGGCATTTAAATGATGTAAATGATATAATGAATAACAATAGTTATGACAGTATAATATCGATTTTTGATGTTATGGAAAACACAATTGATGCAATAAAATCCGGGTGTGAACGAACAATCTGTATATCACCAGAGCATTTCCAAAACTTAATAAATTGGAGAATTTATGAAAATTATAAAATAGAAAACTCATCAAGACCAAATGTTTCGTCATCATCATCACGAATAGATGACTTCTTAAATAATGTTTCATTAAATGATATGACTAAATTCCCATCATTGCATATTCTTCGATATTTAAAATATGTTTCAAACTTATATTACAAAGATGCCTTGGACTCATTACATAAATATTTTGACTATATGTTATCACAAAATTCCAATAATTATTTCCATCTTTCATTATTATGTTTAGCTACATTTTATTCATCATTCCATGATTGTGAAGCAGCCATGAAAGCATTTGAAGAAGCGACGAAAGTCGCTAGAGAAAATAAAGATACAACGACACTGAATCTTATAATGATATGGATGGTCAATTTCATAGAAGAATATCCTCAATATTCGAAAAGATTCCAAGTTACCATTGATCAAATTGTTAAATATATGAGACGGAATTCAGATAATGAAAATGTTACAGTTTTCGAAAATGCTTATAGATTTGAATCATTACTGTTAATAATGAATAATAGTAATGTCATTGACATTTTGGAATCGTCATTTAAATATATGACTATTGTTTTGCAACATCCAAGAGCTGAATCTACTTTATTAAATATGATAAGATATAGACGGAATTTATGGAACACGTTAGGGTATACAAATGTTGCTAAAATGTATCAAACGTTTTTGAAAGAACAATATGATGAAACTGATACCCTTCAAGACATGTATGTTAATGGGTTAGAACAAATCCATGAGGGAAATTTCAATGATTTTCTACATATTAGCGACAGATTGAAAAATCCAACGTTGACGTATCAGGAATCTATGGTTTTAAAGGATTTAGAGATAAAATATTTGGTTGCTATTCAAGATTATCATCTGGCTATGGATAAACTTAACATTAGAAAAGATGAATGTACTTCTTTATTTTTTGATAAAAGATGGGAATTTGAATTTGACATTGAAAAATGTGACTTACTAATAGAAAGTACGAATGGTATTCGTTGTTTACCTAATTTACTGAAATTACTTGATTCCTCATCGGTTTCAAGAAATCAATTTCAAGCTATGGAATGTTTAATCTTATTAAGTGAATTACTTTTGCAATTGGGAAAGAAAGACGAAGCACAAATGTTAATGAATTCGAATATGGTTAAAGTGTTACAATTCCCATCCATAAAAGAGAGAGCATTTTCCATTTTAAATGCATGATATAGAAGAAGGATATATATATATATCATTAAGTATCTAATAAATCAGGTGAACAAACCCAATTATCTTAAAATATTCCAAATATTTTCTTTTTATAAATAAAGCGTAATATTACATAGATTTCTTTTAAGGGTACATTTTTTATATATTATATCTTTTTTTCACAGAGGAGAATTAATTGGTACTCTTGTTGCCATTTACCGTTCAGAGAATACTTTTGATTGATTTTTACTATCATAGACTATATAAAAAATAAAAGACTAGTAAATTGTCTTTAAGACGCAAGCAAATTGTATAAATAGCATAAGTTATTGAAAATGAGAAAATATTCCATTTTGTTTTTTTGAATAGAACCAAAAAAAAATTAAAAGTAATAGGTAAAATAGAGTCTATGAAGTTAGTAAGAAAAATAAAAATGGTTATCGTGTTGGTAAAAACAAAGTTACCGTTTCAGAAAAGCCACTTTTTTTAAATAGTTGTGGTGGTGTTAGACCATTTGAAAGTAGGGTTAGATGAATTGAATCTTGGAACGTTGGAGTTGACAGATGATGGTTGAGCTGTGACAGTGACATATCTAATTTCAGGAGAAGCTGAAACAGTGATGTATTTAGTGATTGGAACACAAGCGTTGAATGCAGCAGAAATATTCGATGAAGATGAAGAGGGGAGTGCTTCTAAATCGTTTGCATTTTTGTTGTTGTTCTTTAATGGTGAGAAGGAATCATCAGTAACAATTGGAGATGATGAACCGATGGTGGCAGTGACACTGGCGCCGTTACCACCTAAAGTGACAAAAACAGTTGAAGTCTTGGTGATGGTGGTAGAGGTTTCAGTTTCAGTGAAAGTAGTAGTTTGTTCAACGACGTTTGAAGCAGCTGCATCCTTCTGTTCAGCGGCAACAGCAACGGCAGCGCCAACAGAAGTGGTCGTGGTAGCGCCAACAGGAGCGATTGTGGAGGAAGCAGAAGTCAACCAGATTGTCTTGTACGAAGTAGAAGTGATAAAGAAAGTGGTGGTTTCATCAGCATAAGTCATGGTGTTCTCAATTGGTTGTAGAGAGAATGATGGAGCTAAAGTGGTAGTTTGTGCGACTGCATCAATTTGAGCAGTTTGGTTGCTGTACAACGCAGAGGCAGCTGAGGTCAATAGACCGAATAAGACGGATTTTTGGAACAACATTTGGAATTAATTTGAAATAACGTGTTGTTTAATGAATGACTAAAGTTAGAAGTATTTAGGATATGAAATAAAAATTGGCCTTTTTTTAATTGAACTCTTGGGTATGATTTCTTTTTCTTTGACTTTGTTTAAGGAATGGACGAGACCAGCAGATGGCTCAAAGGATTGGAATTATTTAGTAAGCTTTTTTGAATTGACTTGTTCGAAGTTCTATTCAAAGAAAATGCTCAAAAGATAGTGAGACATCATCGAGAAAAGAAGACGAATATTACTGAACCATGAGTGTTTTCGTGATATTGGAAAGCTTTATATGTATTTTGAGAAATCCTCGAGCTCGAGGTAGAGTTCGCCGTAAACAGGAAAAGGAAAAGGAAAAGGAAAACAACAGGAACACGAAAAGTTTTGGCGTCCGTCGAATCGCGTTTCCGTGTTTCCGTTTTTTTGGTCTTGGCATACGGTCGTTTCTGAAGGAGAGGCCACACTTTCTAAAACGAAAAATTTCGCGTGTCTGGCTCCGGAGGCCAGGGTGCAGCACCATTGACTGGCTTTTTGAGGTTACATAATCCATATTTTCTCCAATTTTTTATTGTTAGAGGCAAGCAGCTTTTTTGTTTTGTCTTTTTGTTTCAGAGTTGAAGTCGGAATCCCCAAATTAGGCTTTAAAGTTGGGAACCGCTAGACAAGCTTCTCGACGACGTGGAGTCTACATATATATTTGAGAACCGGTTCATTGTGCCCCTGCTGTAGTACCGGGCCTGTACGTGAGTACGTGCCTGGCTAAACTATTATCGATTACATACGTCTTACATTCTAGTTCGGAGCAACGTCGATGCGGCGGCTATTCAGTACAGTTTACGCAAGTATGTACGTCAAAAACCACCATCACTAATACACAATTCCCTGTCTATGTTGAATCGTCGCTCTACATTTATATAAAAGGCAGTCTGTATGCTTATACGTAGTGAGTATATGGTATAATATATATCTGTAGTGGCAATCCAGGTCAGTGTGATAACGCATATAAGCCTTAATTAATTTGTGTCGCTTGAAGGTATTGATAATATATATTTTTATCAGGGTTAAAATTATATATATAACGAAAATTATTATGGGTTCTCAAGAAAAACATCTAGACCTTCGTGCAACAAAAATGAAAATAGATTGGTGATAGATCTTTCTTTACTCTGTTAAGACACAATCATTGTAAAAAGTTCCAGATTGTTGTCTAGAACTTTGATAGTGCCACATCATCCACATTCTTACACCAGCAGAATGTTTGAAACAGTAACTGAAATAGGCCAAAACTACGTAAAGAACGATTTTGAAACATTCTTAATCTCAGCCTCTAGTGGAGACAGTGACATATCGCTTGACCTTTCTTCAAACCATTTTAATAACATACCAGAAATGAAACGACCATTATTAAATACACCCCTACTAGCATTATCTGTTTGATTTTTCAAAGGTATTATGAATTTCAACAATTCCAAAATATTAGATCCATATTGCGGTATTATCGAATCTATGTCTTGTTTTTGTGTAACTAAATTCTTGTAATATATCCCCAGAGTCTTTGTTAATTGATAAATCAATGGCAATTGAACTGCGTCTCCTTTATTGTTATTTCTGGAAATTCCAGATTCTTCAAATTTGAAAAACCTAGACCATAATAACTCCATTGTTTCATTTGGAACCCCATTATTAGAGTTCACAAGAATTTTATCCAAAGTTAAACAAATTATTAAATCTTCACTATTCATAATGACATCTAAAAATGGATATTTCGTCTTTTCCTTAATTAATTGACAGATAGTTGAACTTGGTAAGACGGTTAAAAGTTTCTGTACTAATGAATACAGTAACTGTGATAAGTTTTTGAAATATGTTGATTGATCTTTAGCGATTTTAAGAATAGTAGTTAATTGTAATAAATCATCGTTTTGAAGAAACATTGCATTTGATAAGCTTAGTAATTTCTTGAAAATATGTAAGAATCCTTGAAATTGCATGGGATCTTTAAAATGTTTAGTAATTTGAATGAATTTTTCTAATGTGATCTTTTGTAAAATTTTATCTGCATCTTTCCTTGATAAGATAGAATTTGATAATCCAATCAATGATGCAGCAAGGGTATATCCCTTCGTGGATGATAAAATTATTTCTTGATACAATTGTTTTTGATCTTTATTGGTATTTGTAGGATTAGCAGATATATGACCAATTATTGAAACAATTCTTCTCATCACAATTAATTTATTAGGATATTCTTTATCTGCCAGAATATTTAAAGCATCTAGTAAGGCCGTTTGAAGTTCAGTCACTGATTTAGGATAGTTAGAAAGATCAATATTGTCAGTTTCTGATTCCACAATTTTTTCAAAGAATTGACAAATATTGAATATAATTTCTGAACTTGTATCATCTATTGAATTTTCATCAGTCATTTCAATATCGTTTTCGCTGTTAGTACCGTCATTGGTATCTGATATATCAATATTAATGACCGTTTTAGAAACTTTTTCAATAAACTCTGCTAAAAATCGCATATATTCTAGTGTAATATCATTATTATTATTATTATTATTATTATCCACATCAATGACGTCTACTAAGACATCGGTGGTAAATAGTATTGGTGAATCTTCATTAAGGTACGTATTGGCGGAATTTTCCAGTAAATTCAACAAAGGTGTCTTAATATAGGGAGAAAATAGTTCACAATATTGGAAATTATCAATGAACAAATTCTTGATTAGGATAAGACTTCGCAATTGTAATTCTGATAATAACGCGTTATCTCCAGGGAAAGCGTTCGATGATAGTTTCAAAACATTACTGAAATGTTCTTTCAAGAATTGATTATATTCATCTTGTACCAATAATGCTCTATTTGTATCATTATCTACTATTGCATTTGCAATACATCTAATCAATTCGGAACATAGTTGCCACAGTTTTTCATTATGATCTTGGGCATTGAATGTTCTTGTCAAGAGAGAATTCAAACGATTGATCAATTTAGATAGTAAGCCGGATTCATACAATACTTTCCTATTATTTGGTTCTCTTAAAGATATAGCTAGATCATCTAATAAGACAACGAATTTATCATGGAATTCTTTTGATATTTGATCTTCGGAATTCTCCTCAAGTACAAATAAAGGTTGTAAGTCAAAAGCTAATGTTTCTAGGTCCATTAATATGCAGGTGAATTTTGTTCAGTATGCCTCCAAATGGATCAGAATATAATAAGCCCGATACGTAAAAGAATTCTATTCGAGGAACGAAACTGTTTATGTAAGAAGTTATCCAAAAGAAAATGTTTGAAGTATTAACACACAATATGCATATGGAATGTTACGTATTAACTTTACGTTGTATATTTTTCAATTTATTTTTTTTGTTTGTTTTATTTTTGAAATTTCGAGAAAGTAACAGAGCTGAGCAGCAAGGCAACAGACATAAAATACAACCATCCTTATGATGTCTATAAATAAAGAAATGATGACTGCAATTCTGAATTGAGAGATTGAATGTACGAATTGGTTGCTGGATGAAACGATAATAACGAAAAAAATTATATTTATAATTATATTATATTAAGATAACACAATGACAAAAAAGATGATAGACTTAGAAAGTCTGCCGTATTATGACCCATTGACTAATAAGAAAGTTGCTGTAATTACAGGAGGTAATAGTGGCATTGGTTGGTATACAGTATTACATCTGTATATGCATGGTGTTATAATATATATATGTGGACGGAATTCCCATAAGGTAAATAGAGCCATGAAAGATATTCAAAATGAAGCGTTTAGAAGACGATCGCTTGAGAAACATGATTTTAAAGAAGAACGTTCATTTGGTGCAATGATATATATTCATATGGACTTAACTGATTTGAAAACTGTGGAAAGAGGGTGTTTGAAGATTATTGGTTTAGAACGCCAAATTGATATTTTAATTAATAATGCAGCCGTTTTGGCGTTACCATATGAATTGACCAAGGATGGATTTGAAATACAATTACAAACGAATTATATAGCACATTTCCTATTAAGTTTAAGATTATTACCCTTATTGAAAAAGGGACATGGCAGAATCATTACGCTTTCATCCGTGGGCCATTTATTAGAATTTAAATATTGGAAATTGGATATTAAATGGGATTATAAACCAAATATGATATTCACATGGATACGATATGCAGTTGCTAAAACTGCATCGATTCAATATACGAAAATGTTATCTATCAAACATCCTGATGTATTATGTTTGTCATTACATCCAGGTTTAGTAATGAATACCAATTTATTTAGTTATTGGACAAGGTTACCGTTAGTAGGTATATTTTTCTGGGTTTTATTCCAAATCATTGGGTATTTCTTTGGTGTTTCGAATGAAGAGGGATCAATAGCAACAGTACGTTGTGCATTATCGGCAGATTTGACAGTGGAAAAGGATAATGGTAAATATTTTACCACAGGTGGAGTGGAATCTACAAGTAGTCGTGTGGCTAATAATCTTGATAATGCAGCGTCTACGTGGATATGGACAGTTCGTGCATTAAAAGAGCGAGGATTTGATGTCAAATGAGTGAGTGAAATTTCCCCTACGTTATACATTCTTCATATAAAAAAGGAAACAATTTATACAGTGATGATAAAAAATAGAATAGATAACATAGATTCATATTTTTTAAAAATACCGTCTAGACATAGTCATATTACATTGATTATAACACAAAAATGACGCAACGTATATATATATATATATATATATTTAATAGGATGGATGATTATCTTCAGGGAATTATGACTATTACTACATCCCATTGTATATGCATACACTCCTCTATATATTGGTTACACTAATTAATAGCAGCACTAAATCGTATATATTTGTTTGAATACGGCGTCAGCATTCACCCGCCAACTGTGTCTTTACGTAAAAGAACGTTTTACTCTATGAGCTTAATCCCATGTAACTTCAAAAGGTGACAGTCACCGTTACATACAAGCTGTGTCGTTTCATTGCAAATTGAAATGACACATATTGAAATGACACATAAATAAATATATAAATAAATAAATAAATAAGAATACAGACGCGCGCGACGCAACACAACGCTAACGAATAAATACTCCGCTACCGGAACATTTCCAAACTTTTTTGCTGAAAAATTTTGATCTTCTTAGTTAGTACACAGACAGGCAGACAGACAGACAGAAACAGTCAATCAGTCAATCGTTGTAACTTTTATACCGTCTCATCATCTGTCAAGTTTCTCGACAGACGACATCCAAATTTAGTCATTTTTTTCCTTATAAACAATCAAACCCTCGAACCTTAAGTCTATATTTGTTCCTAGGGAAACAACGACTCAAAACACTACATCCATCGATCAATCTATACCCAGTACAGAAGATGTCGACTTCCAAAGGTCTAGTCTTAGAAAACACAGCTCGTAGAGATGCACTAATCTCCATCGAAAAGAAATACCAAAAAATCTGGTCCGAAGAACATCAATTCGAATTAGACGCACCATCTCTAGATGATGCCCCCATCACCATGACCTCGGAGGAATTACATGCCAAATATCCAAAATTCATGTCATCCATGGCTTACCCATACATGAATGGTGTCCTTCATGCTGGTCATTGTTTCACTTTATCAAAAGTGGAATTCTCAATCGGGTTCGAAAGAATGAATGGGAAAAAGGCTTTGTTCCCATTGGGGTTCCATTGTACTGGGATGCCAATCTTAGCGTGCGCTGATAAGTTGAAAAGAGAAGCTGAGTTGTTCGGTACGGATTATTCAAACGTCCCAGTTGAAGATGAAACTGAAGAAGAAGAAACTAAGGAAGATTCACCAAAGGAATCTGAAGATGTTACCAAATTTAAGGCTAAGAAATCAAAAGCTCAAGCTAAGAAAGGTCGTGGGAAATATCAATTTGAAATCATGTTACAATTAGGTATCCCAAGAGATGAACTTTATAAATTTGCTGATGCTAAATATTGGTTGTCTTATTTCCCACCATTATGTGAAAGTGATGTGAGATCTTTCGGTGGTCGTGTTGATTGGAGACGTTCTATGGTTACCACTGACGCTAATCCTTATTACGATGCTTTTGTTAGATGGCAAATGAATAGATTAAAGCAAGCTGGTAAAATTAAATTCGGTGAACGTTATACTATCTATTCTGAAAAGGATGGTCAAGCTTGTATGGATCATGATAGACAATCTGGTGAAGGTGTTACTCCACAAGAATATATAGGTATTAAGATTGAAGCAACTGAATTCGCAGAAGGTGCTCAGAGGATTATTGACTCTGTTTCAACAATTGATAAATCTAAGAAAATATATTTCGTTGCAGCTACTTTAAGACCTGAAACTATGTACGGTCAAACTTGTTGTTTCGTTTCTCCAAAGATCAATTATGGTATTTTCGATGCTGGTGATTCTTATTACATTACCACTGAACGTGCCTTCAAGAACATGTCTTACCAAAAATTGACTCCAAAGAGAGGTGATTATAAACCAGTCGTTACCATCCCAGGTAAAGAATTCATTGGTACTAAGATCCATGCATCTTCATCCATTTATGGTGAATTAAGAATCTTACCTATGGAAACTGTTATCGCTACTAAAGGTACTGGTGTGGTCACTTGTGTCCCATCTAATTCTCCAGATGATTTTATGACTACTAAGGATTTATTACATAAACCTGAATATTATGGTATTGATCCTGAATGGGTCAAAAGTGATATCTTACCAATTATTCGTACTGAAAAATATGGTGATATAACTGCTGAAGCTATTTGTAAAGAAATGAAAATTCAATCTCCAAAGGATATTAATTTGTTAGCTGAAGCTAAGAAGGCTGCCTATAAGGAAGATTTTTACTCTGGTACGATGATTTATGGTAAATATAAGGGTGAAAAAGTTGAAGTTGCCAAGAATAAAGTTAAAGCTGATTTGATTGCCGCAGGTGAAGCCTTTGTTTACAATGAACCAGAATCTTTAGTTGTGTCACGTTCAGGTGATGAATGTATTGTTTCCTTGGAAGATCAATGGTACGTTGATTATGGTGAAGAATCTTGGAAAAAACAAGCTGTTGAATGTCTTGAAAGTATGGAATTATTTGCACCAGAAGTCAAGAATGCCTTTGAAGGTGTCTTGGATTGGTTAAAGAATTGGGCTGTTTGTCGTACTTATGGTTTAGGTACTAAATTACCATGGGATCCAAAATATTTAGTTGAATCTCTTTCTGATTCTACCATTTATCAATCATTCTATACCATTTCCCATCTGTTATTTAAGGATTATTTCGGTAAAGATATTGGTCCATTAAACATTAAAGCTGAACAAATGACTGATGAAGTTTTCGATTACATTTTCCAACATGTTGATGACGTTAAATCTGATATCCCATTGAGATCCTTGCAAACATTAAGAAGAGAATTTGAATATTTCTATCCATTAGATGTTTCCATCTCAGGTAAAGATTTAATTCCAAATCATTTAACTTTCTTCATTTATACTCATGTTGCCTTGTTCCCAAAGAAATTCTGGCCAAAAGGTATTAGAGCTAATGGTCATTTAATGTTGAACAATGCTAAGATGTCAAAATCTACTGGTAATTTCATGACTTTGGAACAAATTGTGGAAAAATTCGGTGCTGATGCTTCTCGTATTGCCCTAGCTGACGCTGGTGATACCGTGGAAGATGCTAATTTCGATGAAGCTAACGCTAACGCTGCTATCTTAAGACTTTACATTTTGAAAGAATGGGCTGAAGAGATCGTTAAGAACCCAGATGGGTTAAGAACTGGTGAAACTCATGACTTCTTTGATATTGCATTTGAACATGAAATGAATTCTTTAATTGAAAAGACATATGAACAATACAGTTTAACTAATTATAAGAATGCTTTGAAATATGGTCTTTTCGATTTCCAAGCTGCAAGAGATTATTATCGTGAAGCTAGTGGTAGTATGCATAAAGATCTTGTTGAACGTTACATTGAGGTTCAAGCTTTAATGTTGGCTCCAATTGCACCACATTTTGCTGAATACATTTATCGTGAAGTTCTTGGTAGAGAAGGTAGTGTTCAAACTACGAAATTCCCACGTGCATCTAAACCGATTGATCATGGTGTTCTTTCATCTTTAGAATATGTTAGAAATGTACAAAGAAGTATTAGAGAAGGTGAAGGTCAAGCTTTAAAGAAAAAGAAGGGTAAAGCTGCTGAAATTGATCAAAGTAAACCAGTGAAGTTAAATTTACTAATTTCTGAATCTTTCCCAGAATGGCAATCTGGTTGTGTTGAAGTTGTTCGTAGGATGTTTGCTGAACATACTTTAGATGACTCGAAGAAGATTAGAGAGAATATTAATCCAAAGGATATGAAGAGAGCCATGCCATTTATTTCCATGTTGAAACAACGTTTAACTACTGAATCACCAGAATCTGTTTTTGATAGAGATTTACAATTTGATGAAGTTGCCACTATTAAATTGACATTGAAAAATCTTCAAAAAGCAGCACAATCTTTGGATGTTCAAGAAATTAGTGTGATGTCCTTCCCTAACGGTGCTAAGGTTGGTAAAGATATATTTACTAATGAAGAAGTGCCACTTCCAAATGCTACTAAGATTGTTGAAAATGCTGTACCAGGTGCCCCAGGTGTTGTTTTCCAAAACATCTAAGGAGAAAAATAAAAATAAAATGAGAGCTGTAATGTAATTAACTAAAAAAAAATGAACGGTCAAAACATATAAGTCTATTAAATGTAAAGAAAAACAAGTGTATATTTTACTATAGAGTGTTAAATACATATAATAAAAAACTAATGTAAACAGACGAAAGATAAAGACCTTTATATATATATATAAGAAAAAAAAAAAATTCAGTAATTTTTGTAATGATGATGCAATTTTTTATTATGAATAATTATAAACTAGATATTTATTTGTAAAGTGGTGTTAAGCATATATATCGCGTACTATATTTTAATGTATTCTCATGAATTTGAAGGAGGATTTTTCCTTTCAAATAATACTTTCCCATTAGACATCAATTCAAATTTTTTAATTAAGAAATTTTTGGAATGTAAATCCTTAATAGTTGCCGTATCTATTTCCATTGAAACTTCATTTACGAATAGATATGGTAAAGAAGCCAATGATGATGAAAATATAGCTTGTTCGTTTAATTTATTCAACCTTATAAATTCTTCTAATTCATCACCATGTTTATGTTTATCTAGATCCACTACAGCCAATTCTGGAGAAATTTCATATTCTTTAGTTAGTATATCTCTGATTATTTTTGAATCTCTTTCTGATGATTTAATGAAAAGGACCATAGGAGAAGTTTCCAATATTTGAAAGAAATTGACTTCAGGATTGAAAGACTGAATAGGTGAAGAAGAAGTAGGTATAGGTGATAAGATTGACGTTGTTTTAATTTGATTTTTGATGGTTAATATTTCGTCATTTACTTTCTGTATATTTCTCAATTGACTTTCATCTAAGATATTTTGAGATATTAGTGTAGATTGTGTGCTACTTATTACTGAAGAAGCGTTGGTTGAAGGATTCGATAGTTTTTCCGAGTAATCATTCCATGTGAAATATAGGAATGATGTTACCCCCAGTAGCAGTAATGCTGACGATATGACTCTCAAATTTCTTTTAGATTTTTGTGATGTTTTAGATTTTATAGTTGACATTTGAGTTCTTGATTTTTTCCAATTATGGGTATATAATATTTTTGTAAGTTAGTTGAATCGACAGTTTTCACTTCGAGAGGAGATGTAATGAAGGACAAAGGGTAAATGGATTCTGCACTCTTACTAATTTATCTAATTATATACTTTTATGTACGTACGGAAATATAAATAGTTTAAGAGAGTAAAGTCGAATCGAGGATGGAACCGTATATTTAAAATCTTCTCATAAATGTTCCATTTAGGTAACCTATCCTTTCTTAGTAATTGGAGATGCTCGAGAAGCATTGCCTTCTTTGGGTATCAGTCTGCGACAACTCATTAGTAACCTCGGAACAATTACATACTTGTGTGAGGTGGATCTACATACACACGTATGTGAGTACAAACGTTCTGTCTGGAACTATAGAAAGAAGAATAACCAGAAGAAGAGGAGCAAACAAAGAGCAACTGCGCCTTATTTCCTTGTAATGCAATGCAATCCCACACCACTTTACATAAGTAAGTACATTAATACGGAAATATGAGGCGGGCCCAGAAGGGGAACTCTCTCTCTCTCTGTTTTGAAAGTCTGGGCGGATCAGCCTGGCTCTCTGCTGCTCGGCTCTGCTGGAACCTCTGAGTTTCACCGTCAAACAAAGCAGCAGCAGCAGACTCGTTGTCGTTTACGGACGGACGTATACTACTTATACATATATACATATCTATGTAAGAAATGATACGATCTATAAATAATTTGTATGAGAGTCGTTCCGTTCCGCATACCCGTGGAAGTTCTTTACGCGTTTACGCAAAAAAAGTTACGAGGGGAGCGAACGCGTAAAAAATCTCTCTCTTAGTAAATTTGTTTATTTTTGTAAAAGGTTTTAGCCGCCATAAATGGAAGGCGTTCCCAACTACATGGTAGAGTATTGTGCTGATTTGAGACTAGAGCCACGGGATCTCCCTGTTTTAGAATTTACTTAACAGTTATCAATATGAGCTTGATTGTCCTTGTTGTTGTTTTATTGATCATTTAACGGTTACTTACTAATGCATACGTTGATCCACTATATCTATTTGTCTCTGTGTATTTATATATTAAAGTAAAATTTTTCTCATCTTCTGTTTTATTACATTGTCCGTTATATATTCGACACCCCAGTTGGACGAGTTGATCCGGGCTACATATATTCCATTCACACAAATAAATAATATTTATTAAATACAAAGCTTTAATATCCCTTCAATATTAGTTTGTAAGTAAGTAATGAAGGTAATTTTGGTGTTTTTGACTTCAATTTCTTTAATATTTTAAGAAAAAGCTTATATTGACTTTTTCTCAGTTGTTTACTTTTGAAAAAATGAAGGCTATACCGCAAATTAAAAATACTAAACCAAAAATAAACAATGAGAAAATATTTGATACCTATACCTTATTTCTTTATGTTCATAAGAATGTAATTACATTCTCATAAGTGTTGTTGTTTCCTTATCGAATAATATATAATCGAATTGATATAAGAAAAATACCGGAAGAACTCAGTTGGTAGAGATACCGACAAATATGGTTGCTTATATTCTACGTTAGCCAGCCGCACCACATCGAATGACCGAATAATACATACATTAAGTGAATTTCAAGTTTTATGACTGTTCAGAGTAAGATAATAGGCAGGTTCGGATAGACTAAAATTATATTAACAAATCTATAAACTGACCTTGTATCATTGAGAAAAACAATCTTTAAATGTCGAATTCCACATGTTTCTTTCCCGCGTTAACTTTTTTACACAAACTGCGGTGCACGGGGTTCATCGGTTGCAAAAATGAGAATCCTAAATAGACCTTTTCTCCAATTTTAAGACATGACTCCGCTGTATGATTCCATTTGCAACCATTGTTAAGTCTATATGTAAAGTTTGGTTCATTAAAAAATACTAAAAAATATATTTATTCCTTTTTTTTTTTTGAGTGAGTATTTTGGTATTATTTTAAACTCAAATCTCAACTAAAGATAATAAACCCCGCTTTGAATCCAAGATGCCCGTATCTGCAGAAGAGGTACTATACCGAAGAAATATACGATCTGATAAAGATACCAACTCAACTAAAAATAGTATAAGACGTAAAAATTCCATCACAATAAAAAAACCTACTCTAGATTATTGTACCCCAATCTCGACTCCATTCCAAAGAAGACTTCAAACTTTCGCAGTTGCATGGCATACGTCATCTTTTGTTTTGGGTACCGTTTTTTCGTTGTTCGTTATATCAAAACCTAGATTATGGGTTTTTGTCATCCCATATATGATATATTTCTTCATTGACAGGTCGCCTGCCAATGGTGGCGTTGTAGAAAGATATTCCTTATGGTTCAGATCATTACCCTTTTGGAAGGCATATTGTGACTATTTTCCTATAACTCTAGATAAGACTTGTGATCTACCGCCTACATTCACCAAGAAAATAGGAAATGACCCAGCGAAAAAGGAAACAAAAAGATTAAGAATTAAGCTATGGCCTACCAAATATTATCTAAATTTTGAGAAAAAGGCTTCAGCTATGGATAATATGGAAGCAACCGGACCCAGGTATATATTCGGATATCATCCTCATGGAATTGGTGCATTAGGCGCGTTCGGAGCTATTGGAACAGAGGGCAGAGATTGGTCTCAAAAATTTCCTGGTATTCCAGTTTCTTTAATGACTTTAGTCACACAGTTCCACATACCATTTTACAGAGACTATCTACTAGCATTAGGCGTTACATCAGTATCTAAGAAAAATTCATTAAAAACATTAAACAAGAATCAATCCATATGTATCGTGGTGGGTGGAGCTAGGGAATCATTACTAAGTTCAATGGGTTCCACCGAGATCATATTAAATAAAAGAAAAGGTTTCATTAAGTTAGCTATTGAAACGGGTAATACAAGTTTGGTACCCGTCTTTGCGTTTGGCGAGACAAATTGTTATAATATCCTTAGAACAGATGACGATTCTTGGCTAAGAAAGTTTCAATTATGGTTCAAAGAAAATTGTGGATTTACTATCCCAATATTTTATGCACGAGGTATATTTAATTATGATTTTGGATTATTACCTTTTAGGACTCCGTTGAACGTTATAGTGGGGAAACCTATTTACGTAAAAGAAAAAATAGAAAATCCACCTACTGAAGTTGTTGACCATTATCATAATCTATATATCGAGGAACTGAAGAGATTATACTATGCGAACAATGAAAAATATGGTTTTGGTGATGAAGATCTAGAAATTGTAGGTTAATTGCATAAAGCAAGCATAACGAAAAGAAAATAATCTTGAATCACTGGCATATTAAGTACAGAGCATTAAAACATATACTTTATTATGGATATGATCTACTCACAATATAAATAACTCATGTATACTTCTTTATATATTCTATTTCGGTAAAAGTTGAAATATTCAATGTCATGTTGATTCAAAGGACACATACAATTTCTATGGTCTGTTATCTAAGATTAATAACCGGCCATATAATGCAGACGTGAATACAATATTACAATAGAATAATTCACCATGCAAAACGTAATTGGGAAGCAGTAAAGACTGGTGGCTTCCAAACCAGCTTCTTTGGATCAATTCTTCTTCTTTTTTCCTTTGTAATTCATTATATCTGTCAGCAATATCTTTGCTGAGGTACAGTATATGTTGTGCCTTATAGTACCTCAAAATATTCAATGTTTTAGCTGTATGTAAAATATCCGTTGTGGTCATCGATGTAATGGAACTTATCTCCTCTATAGTAATTTCTTGACCATGTTCAACCAGAAGGACCAGTAATGTATCTGCCCAATATGCCCTGTATGACAATAAACCTAAATCTGACAATGGTTTTTCAGGTGATCCAACTTTATGTTCCTTCTTCGAAAGCTCATATGAAAATTCAATTAATAGTCTACCGTACCCCATTCTTTGATACTGAGGTAAAGTCAAGATACATGCCACATTGTATCCGTCTGCTGACTCCTTTTCTTTAGAAAAATATCCCACGAAATGATGACCCAATTCGTCCCTTCTGGTCATACAATAGAATAAAAATGGATCGACATCATAGTACAAAGTCTTATGATCTAAGAATAGCTTGGACAAAAGACAGAGGTTTCTACACCATGTCCTTTGCTTCCTACCATCTATTTCAAAGAAAGAAACATAATCATCCCTATATATCTCATTCCCTGGTGGATGTCGTAGTGTGCATTTTTTTCTATACCTTTCATATTGTTTTCGTGAACCGAAATACTGTAAGCTGAAATCATCAATATATACAACATCTTCATCTGTCAATTCGATAGGATATGGTGAAAAATACCATGGCTCAATTTCATGTTCACCCATGATAATTTTATTTAAATTCCTAACACGAGCAACTTCATGAGGATTTTGCGTCATTGAACCAGATGTTCTTAATTTTTTAATTTCATCTTCTTGAGATATATCTTCATGCTTAACACCTTGGACATTCAAGTTGTCAAGATCCATAACATCTGTATTATCAGGCGTAACACCTCGCGATGCACCTGGTTCTACACTACTCGATAACGAAGTTGTAGGTGACTTCTTCTTCTTCTTTTTCTGTTTATTTATTGCATCCTCTGAAAGATCAGGAGGTCTAGGGAAGATGACTTCCTTATCTAAATTTATTCGATCGACATCGATCCATTCATCCAGACGTTTATTGTAATTAACATAATGTACATAAAACTTTGGAGGTGATCTTCTTGTATTTATCGATAAAATTTCAGCTAAGCGTTCATCGTCATCTTTCTTCACCCAACACTGGCATTTAGTCATGATTTCCTGTACATTTTCGATTTTTCTTGGTATCCCTGAATCAGAAATCTCTTCTGCTACCATATTACCCAATTTATTTGATATAACCCTACTCTTTTGTCCCTCGTACTCGCGTTGAATTGTTCTATCTAGCTGTTCCAGATATCTTCCAATTTACATTCCAAGATGAACCTTTCCATGTCGACCTTTAAACATCAGAGGGTAACATCATACGTCTGGAAAATTTTGCGATGAGTATTGGAAAATTGGAAATAGGAAAATAGTTTTCGAGAAATAATACATATCTGACACTTTAGAACAAAAGCCCATACTTGTATAATTCTTTTAGCATTTGATCTTGAGGGGTCCAGTGAAAATCCAACAATGTCAGAACCTACTAACTCTGCAAAAAGAACATTAGAAAATGAGGCTATCGTTGTCGAGGAGTCTGCCAAAAAATTGAAGACTGAACCATTAATGGTCGGTGGACTAAGGGAAGCAGACGTTGGTATCACTTTATTTTTATCATCTGGACTTCCAGGGTTTAGTGGTCAAATTAAACAAAGATATACTGACTTCTTAGTTAACGAGATCAATAAGGCTGACGAAGTTGTTCATTTGACCGATAAGGGTTTCAAGATGCCAAAGAAGCCTCAACCATCCAGGGAAGAAGTGAGAGCTCAACGTGAAGAAGAAGCTTCAAGAAGACAAGATTTTAAAGTTGAACCAGAACTAAGGGTTCAATTAGTTGAAATTTTTGGAGAAGATGATGTTGTAAAAATTGAGGACGTTTACCGTAATGCTCAAACCATGGAAACTACCAAATCATTTGAAGAAAAATCTGTTAGAACTAAAATCCATCAATTGTTACGTGCTGCGTTCAATAACGAATTAGAGTCGGTTACTTCTGCTGATAATACATTCAAGATTGCCAGAAGTAATAATAAATCAAGAGTTAGCAAACAAGTATTGGTCGATCAAAGTAAAGATGCCAATGGTGTAGAAAATTGGGGATATGGTCCAACCAAAGAATTTTTACATTTTACTCTTCATAAGGAAAACAAAGACACCATGGAAGCTGTCAATACAATTACCAAGTTAATGAGAATTCCAAATAAACTTATTAGATTTGCCGGGAACAAAGATCGTAGAGCTGTTACTTGCCAAAGACTTTCAGTCTCCAAGATTGGTGTTGATCGTTTGAATGCTTTGAACAGAACTTTGAAAGGGTTAGTTATCGGGGGGTACAAATTCGAAGATACTAGTTTAAGTCTAGGTGATTTAAATGGTAATGAGTTCGTCATAGTTATCAGAGATGTGAGCGTTTCAGAAACGTCTGCCTTATCTCTTGAACAAATTCTAGCAAATGGTTGTCAATCATTATCAGAAAAGGGTTTTATCAATTACTTCGGTATGCAGAGATTCGGTACTTTCAGTATCTCCACTCATGAGATTGGTAAAGAATTACTTTTAAGTAATTGGGAGAATGCTGTCAATTTGATTCTATCCGATCAGGATAACGTTTTACCAAAATCAAAGGAAGCAAGACAAATATGGGCAGAAACTAAGGATCCAGTTCTTGCATTACAAAAAATGCCAAGACAATCGCTTGCCGAAAATTCCATTCTACATTCCTTATCTACTCAAAAGAAAGAAGAGGACGGCACTTTTTCTTCTTTTGCTTATTATACTGCCATAATGAAAATTCCAAGGAACCTTAGAACAATGTATGTTCATGCGTATCAAAGTTTTGTTTGGAACGCCATTGCAAGTAAAAGAATCGAATTACACGGTGTAGAATTGGTTGAAGGTGATCTTGTTATTGATACAGAAAACACAAAATCACCTTCTGCCCAAGATGAAGAAGACGATTTTGACGAAGATTTACGTGAAGATGAATTTATTCGTGCCAAGCCAGTCACTCAGGCCGATATTGACTCAGGAAAGTTCAGCATTACAGATGTCGTTTTACCAACTCCAGGTTTTGACATTATTTACCCAACTAATGAAGAATTGCGTAAATTGTATACCGAAATCATGGCTAAGGACAATATGGATCCATTCGATATGAGGAGAAAGGTTCGTGAATTTTCTATGGCTGGTTCTTATAGAAAAATAATCGAAAAGCCGGAACAACTAGATTATAGAATTGTCCATTATTCGAGTCCTACCCAGCAATTAGTCAATACAGATCTTGAGATATTAAATAACCAAGTCGCTAAAGATAACTGTCAAAAATACATGAAGGATAAACTAGAAAGGTATATCCCAGATAAGGGCGGTGATAAAACCGCCGTCATTCTAAAATTCCAATTAGGTACATCGGCATATGCAACTATGGCGTTACGTGAATTGATGAAGCTAGAAACATCTCGAAGAGGTGATATGTGTGACATCAGAAATTAGAAAAATAAGCATTTTGAACCCATTCTGTATATTATGTATCAAATTAATTTCATCACGCTAAATATTCATAGAAAAAACGTCTATTATCTTTCTTAGTTAGCTCCAAACTAAAGAAAAAAGGAAATAAATTCTCAATGTCAATGGCAACTTCTTAATACACAATAATGACAGTTAGATACGCTATTCAAGGAAATGTTGATTGGGCGTCATATATTATGTAACTTCTAGTTTGTACCACCTATGTACAATAAGCGTGGTTCCCGCGCTATGATATTACATGATAACTCATTCATACCGTAGTTTATGTTATTGGTAAAATAACAAGTTTACTGCTATGATAAAATTTTGTGTCATTTATCATGCGCCCTCAAAACTAAGTCGAGTCAAAAATACTTTGACGTATTTTTAATTGTTTTGGCGTCACAGACGTAAACTACTACTTAATTCCATGAAATCATCTTTCCCATGTACCATTTTTATTTAAAGTCATAACTTATTCGAAAGTTATTATTCCTCCCACTACCAATGGAAGTTGACCTAAACAAGTATCACATGATATTGTAAAGTATCATCATTTTCGATAACATAATGCACACTAATTCTAATAATAAAAATATTAAATCTTACGGCCCTACAATCTCAAGTAAGTCGAGATCAATAGAGGGTTTACCAAAGGGAAAAATATGGACCACAAATCCTAGTAAAGTAAGGACACCGAAAACAATATCTTACTTATTTCCCGAACACTCCCCTATCAACAGAAGAAGAGAATTGTTTGGGTTTAGACGATTTACTAGGACCTACATTTTATCCTCTTCAAAGGAAAGGAAAACTGGTAAGAAGTCTGGCAGTTCAGATATATCGATAATCCAATGTTCTTCTAAAAGTACAAACTATTACAACTGTTTAACTGGCTTGCCCTTATCGAAAAGAATTAAAACAGATCCGAAAAGCAAGGAAATTTTATGTCATATTAGTTTAAAAGCAGAACCCAAAATTCAAGCTTATACTGCTGATGACTCTAAATACATCGAGGAAAGTCATTTCGCAAATGTTACTGACAAACAAAGAAGGATGATAATAATAAGAAATATTCCAAAGGAGACTGGAATACATAGTATTGTTGCTCAGATATCAGGTGGCCCAATAGAGAACTTCAATTTTTACCAGCAACATAAACTAAGCTCTCCTTCTAATGTTTTAAAGATAGCGTTCATAGCGAGCGAAGGTGCCCAGCAATTTATGAAGTACGGAAATACCAATTTATTCAAGGTTAATGGTATTCATTTGAAACCTGAATGGTTTGTCGACTCTAATTTATGCATTCCAAGCAAAACTGTTCCCTCGAAAACTCTACTGAACTATAATGGAAAATGTCGTTGCCTCTTTATGAAGCAATTACCTCTAAAAGATCATTTGGTCCTAAATTCCTTATATTTGAAACGTATACGGTCAGACTTTGAATGTTTTGGAGAAATTGTCGATATTTCTCCTTTGATCTCAAGGAGGCCATGCCTATATATACAGTTTTATGATATTTACAGTGCTGTGAGGGTCTTAGAAGCCTATGAAGACCGACACTCAAGGATACATCAACAGTACTTCGAAAAATGGTCCATCTATTATGGAAAGGATCTTACCGATACGGCTTGTTATCAATTATAAAGAAATTGTTTTATTAGGAACTATATAAAATATTCATTAACACTCTACGTATCTATTATAAATAATATAAAGTTCTGTCTATCAAAATGAAGGTTCTTGTACTATTTATCAAAGACCACCAATAAACCTCCTACCAGATGAAGTGAACCTGTGACAAAAATATCAAGGCTGTCTTGTCTGAGACTTTCTATTAAACTAACTGCTTCTTCTATAGTAGGTGTAACGTGGACTTCTGGACGATGTTTATCGATTCTATTCCATTCTTTTCGTAGAGCTTCTTGTATTTTCAATTTTTCTACGTCATCTTTCGAAGTATTCATGGAAACAAGATCAGGGCTATAAGTTCCTGATTTCCAAGTAACGTTTGTTGTAAATATCACATGGTCAAACTTTACTTCAGGAGAGACTACGTTATGCAAATAGTTGATAAGAGCATTTGCATCTCTGCTCTGTTGGTTAAATAAGAGAATTTTTTTGTTGAAAGACGATTTGACTATATTTTTGAACCAGCCTGATGCCGCAATAATGCTATCCTTTGTGTGGGCTCCATCTATATACCAATTACTTCCATTCCTTTCAATTGTTTGACAGCGGCCTTCCCATCTCGTTAGTTCTAATCCTTTTAGAGCTTCCGATGGAATATGTGCATCTTCTTCCACCGCGATTGTCTTATCAATTACATTCAATTTCTCGAGCGCTTTTGCAGCAAGAACAACAGCTAGGGATGCATTTCCTCTCTGAAATTCACCGGCGATACCCAATTTTACATTTTTTAAGGCCTTGAAAGTTGGTACTTGTGTTAATTTCGTACTACGTTCAGTGGCCCGTTCTTCGAGCACACGCAAACCTGCTTCTGGTTGACCCATAACTGTGTAAGCTGGAGAACCTTCTTTAAATATGCCACCCTTATTCCATGCAATCTCAGCAATTGTCTCTCCTAACATAAACGTATGATCAATTCCCAATAAGGTAACGCCACAAACTAACGGCTTTTCAATGATATTTGTGCTATCGAATTCTCCACCGACACCTACTTCATATACACATGCATCGCAGCCTTCTTGCATGAATGCATGGAAGGATAATAGAGTTAAATATTTGAAGTAGCCTGGCTTGCTTCCATCTACCATATGAGGGAATTTTTCTAAATTTGATTTTGTATTCCCTAGCTTATTCCAAACTTCGAAGAAATATTTTGTAAATTTATCCTCTGAAATAGGCTCACCGTTAATTCTAATTCTTTCCCTAACCGTTTTCAAATGCGGTGATGTATATAGACCAATTTTCGGTAATTTATCATTATATTGTCTTAAGATACTAGATGTGAAGGCCGCAGTGGATCCTTTCCCCTTGGTACCAGTTATATGAATGACATTCAATTTATTGAAATCAGAAACATTATATCCTATTCTTTTGGACCATTCCTGCATTTCCCATATGTTCATTTGATTTCTGCGATCACCAGATTCTCTAATCGCCATGATGTTGGCATAGTTGGATTGCAGAGAATTCAAAGAATTGATGGCATCACGGTATGTTCTGGTTGTCATCTTTAATGGAAGGGTAACTCTCATTAATTTAGAGAAGTCGTAAAAGTCTCAAAAGTTCAACTGCGTCAGATATTGGAGAGATAATGTATTATATACACTCCATTTCAATCTTTGACATATCTCTTTAATAATGTTGCAACTTTCCAGATCTTCAATTATAATCAATCTGACATTTTGTTTTTCCACCACACTTTTTTAATTATCAAAAAACGCGCTACGAAGAATCTCTCTGGAATCGAAGTTCAAGTAAACTAATTCGAAAACTGTGTCACGTACCCTTTTGCGGTAAATATAAATTAATTGATGGGCCATAGTTTGTCTACCTGAGATGCCCTTTTACTAAATGAAGGATGATATTATACGTAGTTACAGAAGGACATTGCTTTCGTCAAATAATATACAAAATGTACTAAGAATTCATTAAAGAAATAATCACCTCAAATAAAAGAATAATGATTCTTAATTTTCTGCGGGGACGTCAAAGACCGCTTGCACCCAACAACGGTACATCTTCAATTGCCTCTTTCTGTTAACCAAGAGTCTTCGATCTGTTCCTATCTTATTTTCAACGAAATATTTCTTAGTAAACACTTCTCTCAATTTATCTTCCGAAAAGAAGTATACTCTTGTACCGTCACCTCTAACATAAAAATTTTCGTCCAATAGTCTATTCTTTTTGAATCTTACTTGCGCGAGATCCAAATGACCGTAGTCTCGAAGAAGAATCTTACCACCAGGTTTCATGATCATATGAAGATTATCCATTGCTTGCTCCCATTGAGCAGGAGATAATGCACTAAAAACAAAAATCATAACTGCAATATCTACAGAACGTGGTTCAATACCATCTGGTAATGTCCCTTCAGTGTTTGCTAAATCCCATACGGTAGCATGTCCATATTTTGAATCAAAATTTTCAGAATTCTTAACTAGTTCAACAGCTTTAGGAGCAAAATCTGCTGCAACAATTTTCAAATCTTCATTTTCATTATCATTCAAGATTGGGAAAAATGTATTACCAGCCCCACATCCGATTTCAAAAATTGTCACCGGTCCACTATCTTTCCTAGTAGATGCATATAATATAGGGAATTCAATTTGTAACCATTTTCTGTCCTTAAAGAAATTTTCTTTATTATTTTTATAGAATATATCCCAATAACGGGCAGGATTAGAATTATACAGATTCTTATCAAAATCAGGAACAGGATTCTTCATCTGTTCTTTAATCTTCTCTTGAGCTTCTTGGATTTGTTCTTCACCCCATTCAACATTATCCCAAGCATTATGATCCCAAACATCTGCACCTTCAGCCAAATTACGTTGACCGAATTCGAACGGGCTATCACGTCCCAAACGGCTATTACTTCTACTATCACCGCTAGTTTCATTATCATTGCCAGCCTGTTCGGAATTGTTAATTCCTTTCACAGGTTCAGGAATTGCATTATGAGCAAGTGTCTCTAAAGTTTCCTCTTTAACATCTTGAGTCAAGGCTTCTAATTCTTCTTTATTGTGAGAATTAGAAATGCCTAAGCGTAACAGGATCAACAGCTTCTAAGGCTTTAACGTCATCAACGATATTGGAATTGTCAATATCAACTGGTAGTTTATGTTGTGGTTCTGGCATTTCGATACTGCTATTGATATTTTTGGAATCTTCTGTGATATTTTCGAATTTCTTGATTAGGTCAGCAACGGCCATAATTTTACTTCGTAATGTACCTTCGAAAAATATAAGTTATTGAAAATCGAATAGTTCTCGGAAGCAAAAGGGCAAGATTCGGTTCAATGAAGACTTTGTTGAATGGGTTAATTGGTTAATTTTTATTGTTGTACATACATATAGCTAACGTGGAAAAATGTATAAAAATTCTTCAGTTTTACAATCGATTTATTCTCGCCAAGCGGCGCTTCATTAAAAAATACAGTTTTAAACGTAGATATCATCACTATTGTGTTGAAGGCAAGATAAAAGATCTGCCTCATTTAACATCTTCAAAGTGGTTATAAATAGTAGAATATATCGCTCTTTATGATTTAGAAATTATTATCTATCAAAAACTAAAAATAAACATGTATATGCATTAAGTCTGTGGTGGGTTGCCTTCCAGCAGTTCCTTCATGCAAAGTCTTCTAACAATTCCGGTTCAATATTAGTCAAATCTTTACCATAAATAATGGCATCGACAGGTTCGTCATGTCCCTTTAATATAGCTGCTTTAGGAACCAATCCAATTCTGTCAAATTTCAATCTATCCCAAATCTTCCAACTACCAACATTAGTAACGAAAACCAAATTAAAGACAGAATATGTATAACCTAGCAATGGAGCCCATTGCAAATAGATTTGACCCAATCTATACCCAATTTTCAACCCTCTCTTCTCGGAATTGATCAAGAACCCAGCATTACAATTATGAGAACATCTTGGCATATAATTTGGTTTAATATAGAAAGTACCCAAGAATAAATCTTCCCAATCTTGACCATCCACGTCTAATTCGTCCAAATCCAATTTGTCCGTCTTTAATGCCACGACACAGAAAGAATGTAACCAATAATGAGCGAACTCATCATCAGATAATTGCTCCAATTGTGGGTATGTATCTCCATTTTCAATCTCTTTATTAAATTCATTTTTCATTAAAGTTAAAAGTTTCTTAGGTAATTGAGATTGTTTGAAAATTGGAAATGCGGTAGCTTTAATATCTGCATTTTTCAAAGTGAATTGTAGTGGTTCAATTTTGTCCACTGTAGGTTTGGAAAATGCTGGGCCATCATGTAATAAAGTTGTGGAATATTTGTTTTCAACTGTCATGATTAATATAAGTAGGATGAGAAATAAGGCTCTGGGATGTCGGCATATATAGTACAGATCTGTATTGTTATTGTACATGTGGAAATAGCAATTGATAATAAACGCTAACATGTTAGATATCCTTTTCTATTTTTTGCTGGAAATTTTTTCAATGCAGATCCGATTGTTGGCGCGTGATTTTTATCATCGGTGCCTAAGTAGTCATCAGGGCTATTGTTGTTGTGCTAAAGAAACATCCTTCAGAAAAAGATTCCCAAAACATAAACGTATATTCCAAATATTCGAGGATCATTTCAGAGTCGTGTTGAAGTTTAAGGACCCATGGTACCAACTTTGCTCGTAAAAGCAAGAGTCTTGGTTAAATAATCAACACTTGTAGAATAATTAAGAGCAATTAAGTTCCACCTTTTTAATTATTAGGTTTGTGTTAGCGGGAAGCAAATGAGTTTGTGTGGGCGACAATTCGTTGAATTCTACGTACTTTACGTATAGATTATATAATGACTCAAGGAAATCTTTTAATTGTGAATAGACTCTTCTTTTACTGGAACTTTGAAGTTTTATTGTCATTGTAGCCTATACCATTACGTTAAACTATAAGGAAAATTCTTTTGCAAAGGAAGTAATCATTTGAAACAATTGAAGTTGTGGTTCATGATCTTCGACGAAATGCGATGCACCTTCGACAATGCCTGTATTTTTGGACCAATATTTAGGGTCACTAACGTTTTCCCATCTCTTTAAAAGTGCCAGCTTGTCAACTGATTCGGGCACAAATTGATCTTTACCAGAATAAGCCACAAGGAATGGTTTTCTAATCTTACCAAAGGTCCCCTTAAAAGTTTCATCATCCAAATCACTAGAGAAATAATCATCATCACCACCACGAGTGAACAATGAACACCATCTATATGCGGTAATTGGGGTATCGATGATATGTTTTGAGAATTGAGATCCCAACAATTCATCACCTTTCCCTTGTTTCACCATATTCAAGGCAAATTGATTCAATTCTTTCAATATTTTTGGGTCTACTGAAGGATCAAATGATTCTCTATCAGAACATGAACCTTGTAATATCCCTGCGTCAACTAAATCAGGATAATGTAATAAGAAATGCATAACATCCTGAGCCCCAGTAGAATGACCCATAATGATGATCTTTTCTCTCGAACCCCCCTTCTCAGATTTCAAATATTTAACCAGTTCTTTGATTTCTTTGATATCTTTATCCAAGGACGAGATTCCAAAACCTTTGAAACTACTTGACATTTGTATATTGATCACCGAGTAACCTAGGGGTTCCATTACTTGTGGTAATTTAGTAACGTAGGGGACTGTTGCTAGACCGTCAGTCATACCACCTATCATAATTAGGACATTTTTCATGTCAGTAGGGGTGAATTCAAATGCGACGTGGGTGGAATCATACTGATGTAATGTACCTTTGAATGCCATTTTTTATTGATAATGCTTCAACGTTAGTATGAGTGTATATGTGTATTTTTATTTTTTCTTTTATTTCTAAAACTGGTCGTTATTACTGCAATTTAAGTATCTATATTATATTTTCAAGGGATAGCGAAATTTTATACTATATATTCCCAATTACATAATCACGACTATATGTCAAAAAAGTTTCAAAAATTCTGAATCCCTCGAAGATTTCAGAGCATATGAGAATTGTGTAACTAAACTACCCATGGAAATTACCACGGGTCGTTTTCGTTTTCTTAACGGGCTGGTCGATAGTTAAGTCCGCTGGGTGACGCGAATTGCCCGGAGTACCAGCACCCACACCCCATTGTCTGGTTCTGAAGAAGCTGGGCGGCTAATAAGGTAGTGTACGGCTGAGACCCCTGGAAGGTTACCCTTATAAACGGGTCCACGGACCGATACTTATTAAATGCGAAGAGATGTGGATAGTTGGAGATGGCAGGGGTGATTTATATAGTTTAGCTATAAAGTTATAGGTACAGGAAGGGAAGAAGAAACTGGGGTTAGTAGTAGTACCCGATTCCGCGTGGGTAGATACATAAAGTTATGTATATAAAGATATAAGGGTGGCGAGAAACCGTTTAATGGTAAAAGAGAGAAAATACCCTTGTCTTTCTTCAAATAGTATATATTGTCCTGATTTCAGTTTGGCAATCAAAATAAAGAGTTACAGGAACTCAGACATAAATAAAACAAAGCATGCCTGGTAGAAAACAACCCCTACCCTCATCTGATGCCATCAATGTAAGGGAAAAAATACAACAGCTTATATTCAGTTTACACTCTCATTGTATTGGACTTCAATTGTCCAATGTGACGTTGAAAACGTATATAAATGCACTCATAAGGCATTTATGGAAATTAGTTAGTTCCAAGAACACGGTAACAACCCCAAGAAAGAGAAGAGCTCAAGTACTTTTACTCTCCATAGTTCTATCCTCAATTACAACAATCTCCGGATTCTCATATCTAGGCTATCAATTAATTAACAAGCTACGAAATACGGTGGATTCTGCAAGAAATAAAAATAGATATGGTATAAGGAGGACAAAGTCACAAGTATTATTGGGATCAGGGGGAAGAGTCATGTACATCCCAGAGGATGATTCTTTAGATGTCAATAACTATAACAAAGAATTCGACTATCATCAGGAGCATAAAATAAAGAAAATTCATATACCACCAAAAGATGATGATATGTATGATCATGATAAATTCCTGTTTAAAAACGTAGAACAAGAAGTTGGTAAAAACTCTCAAATCTTTTATTCAAAATTCTTAAACCAAATGAACGTACTTTCTCGAATTCTTATACCAAACATCTTCCATAAAAACTCTATGATACTAACCTTACAAATTTTTTTCCTAATTATGAGAACTTGGCTTTCCCTATTTGTAGCCCGGCTGGATGGTCAAATCGTCAAAGATATCATTGCAGGAAGAGGTAGAAGGTTTCTCTTGGATCTAGCTATTTGGTTCTCTATCGCTCTACCAGCATCATATACCAATAGTGCTATTAAATTACTGCAAAGGAAACTATCATTAAATTTCAGAGTCAATTTGACAAGATACATACATGACATGTATCTAGATAAAAGATTAGCATTCTACAAATTAATGTTTGATTCTAAAGCTAATAGTTCAGTTATTAAGAATATAGATAATTCAATCTCAAATGATATCACAAGATTTAGTGATGCGACCTGTTCAGTGTTCGCTAACATTGCTAAACCTATCATTGATTTAGTCTTCTTTTCCGTGTATTTACGTGATAATTTGGGAACATTAGGTGTCGCAGGGATCTTTTTAAACTATTTCACTACAGGTTATATCTTAAGAAGGTATACTCCACCTTTAGGTAAACTGACTAGTGCAAGTTCTGCTGCTGACGGAGATTATTACAGCTATCATTTGAATTTGATTAATAATAATGAAGAAATAGCCTTCTATCAAGGGACTACCGTGGAGAGAACTAAAGTAAAAGAATTATATGATATATTGATGATAAGAATGTTGAACGTTAGTAAAAGAAAATTTAACTATAATATGTTGGAAGATTACATACTGAAATATACATGGTCAGGTTTGGGATATGTTTTCGCATCAATCCCCATTGTGCTAACGACTTTATCCACAGGTATTAATGCTGAACAAAGAAATATGAGAGATTTCATAGTTAATAAAAGATTGATGCTTTCATTAGCTGATGCAGGCTCTAGATTGATGCATTCCATTAAAGATATTTCACAACTGACAGGCTATACAAACAGAATCTTTTCATTAATATGTGCCTTACATAGAGTTCATTCCACCAAGTTTAATTATGGTGCAATCTCTGTCTTGAAAAAAGATATGTTGGAGGCCGCTGCTGCTTCTGTAACTGCTACTGACACTAACACTGCTGGACAATTAATAGGTACAGGTGATAGGTTAGCCATTACAAGGTATCAAAATAAATTACAGCAAGATGAAATTATTAGAGGTACAGTCCAAAGAAATTTCAATGGTATTAGACTGGAAAATATTGACGTTATTATACCATCTAAAGCTGCTAAAGATGGTATTAAATTAATAAAAAAATTGACATTTCAAATACCGCCTCATATTGATCCCATGACATCAAAGACTGATTCTACACAAGATTTCAAACAAATTAATGATATGTCAAGTATACCATTTATTCATGGTTCTGGGTCCAGTTTATTAATCTTGGGACCAAATAGTTCTGGTAAGACGTCAATTCAAAGAATTATTGCTGAAATTTGGCCAATTTATAATAAGAATGGATTACTCTCTGTTCCATCTCAAGAAAACATATTTTGTATCCCACAAAGACCGTACTTCACAAGTAGTGGAACTTTAAGGGATCAAATTATTTATCCAATGTCATCAGATGAATTCTTCGATAGAGGTTTGAAAGATTCATTGTTGATTCAAATATTGAAAGAGGTAAATTTGAAGTATCTAATGAAAAGATCAAAAGGGTTGACATATTTAGATACTGTTGCTGATTGGAAAGATTTATTAAGTGGTGGAGAAAAACAAAGAATTAATTTTGCTCGTATTTTATTCCATAAACCAAGATTTATCGTCTTAGATGAAGCTACAAATGCAATAAGCCAAGATATGGAAGATTATTTGTTCAATATCTTAAAGAAATATCGTTTCAATTTTATTACAATTTCACAAAGACCTTCATTAATTAAATACCATGATCTTCTTTTGGAAATCTCAGATCACAATGATGGAACATGGCAAATACAAACTTTGGGGACGGATGAAGCTATCACTTCCATTGATCATGAAATTGAATCATTAGAAAAGAAGTTGAAAAACGTAAACCATTGGGAAACAGAAAGAAGGGAATTACAAAAATCTCTTTCAGTAATATGAAACATATGTTCAACAACAGGTGAGGTTTTTCTCGAAAGATATGTCAATGGAAGAAAAAAACTGTCGTCAAATAATATTCCTAAATGGCACTATGCTGATAATCATTATTTATTTAGGTAATGTCTTCCTTTTGGAAGACAAATATTTTTAGGTTTTAAAAAAAAACTTACTCTATCTACTATAATATCTAACATTAATATCATTATGACTATAACACAACTTCTTTTTCTTCATCCCACAAATTCCTTTGGAATCTCCAATGGATCGCATCGGCCGTTGGTATATCTTCTTTAGTTGCCTTCAATGTACCACTTGGGACGTTCTTCGTTGATAACTGCAGAAGAGCTGCCAATTCCAAGAATTTGTCGCCTTCTTCAGGTTTCATCTTACCATTTTTACTATCTTTAGAGTAGTCTACGTCTTTAAACCATCTTCTTTCCCAATCTATACCTTTAGCCTCTTCCTCCTTCCTCATATTTCTTTGACGTTCCTCGAGGACTGATTTGGTTTCACCAATCAATTTGTAGTCACCAATTGTAATCGCCTTTGCCACATCTTTCCATGCTTTTCTACTTTCTAATGGATGTTGTTCCTCGATCGGCTTCACATGAAGGTATGTAGGCTTTATTTTAGTAGCATCGTGGAATAAAGATTCACTAGGTTCTTGGGCGCCATGTTTGATCATCTTAGACACACCAGACCATTGTCCAGATATCGTGTACATTGGTTCTTTATTATTATGATAATCTTTAGAAGATCTATATATTCTTGCCTTAAAAGAGTTTTTCTTACCAGAGAAGTAACCTCTACCAGAAAATTCTAGTACAGCAAGCATACCAGTAGATGCTTGAATGAAAGATTTACCTTCCAATTCTGCAAACGGAGATGCCATCAATATACCTTCCACATGTAATGGAGGTGGTGTGATCAAATAAGACTCATTATCTCTAATAGAAAAGATAGAATGCCCATATTGTCTGACACCCAGTGTTAAAGTCTTACTAAAGGTAGCTTTAATTTGACTATAACCTTCTAATTTAACGTTATTTTTATCATTGAATACAGTGAATGCTGTCTTTGGTGGATGATGAGATACTTGCTCACTAAGTAAAACAGTTTCACCTAGTTCAGGTTTTTCATCCATTTTCCATTTCCCGACGAATAATTCACCTAGGAATGGATTCAATGGTTTCTTTTCAGATCCCATCGATTCATTACGTGAAGTATACTGAGATTTTAATGCAAAGATGAACCATTTGGTGACTGCTAACATACGAGCCACTTCAGCTGATTCAATGTCTTTATCTCCACATGAATGTGATTTGTAATTTTCATCATTGATAAAACCTGGTTCTAAAAATAATTCTGGATATTCACCCCAGTATTGTGAAAATTCAGATAATGATACTGGTGATAAGATGAATGGTGGTGCAGTTAACGTTGAAATGTCACCTCTAAATGTTGCAACTGATTTCAAAAAGGATTTCCATGAAGATGAACCCGCGTATGATGACATTTTTACTATTCTTGCTTTAAAGATTTTTCAAACTGTGAACTTTTCCTATATGAATTTTCAAAGAAAAACTAATGATCTGGCTCAAAAGTAGTTCCATTTGAGTGGTAGGTCATATATATAGTCATTGGTCCTTTGGTTGGCTTGATGTCTGTTGAATAGAATGCACAATACAGTCAGAAACAAGCCGTCAACAGATCGATACGAGCTTCCAAGAATGATTCGTACGCGGCAAACAATTACATTGATTCTCTGCCTTAACTTAATAAGCAACTGATAGCCAAACTCATGGCCGTTTACTATTATTCCATTCTGTATTTGACAGTTGCTCACTGTTAAACGATTCTTGATGTGACATACGTTTACGGTTTATTTCTGCAGGCATATCTCTGTGATATGTTCGTTCGTACGTACTGAAAAAATCGTTTAACATTTTTGAGTGAAAAATAAACAGAATCTCGAAAACGTCACGAAGATATAGGATTGCGGAAGCTGGATGTCTGGTACAGCGTCTACTTGTCGATTGAGTCAGATTGAAACTGCCAAAGTATCGAATTGTATAAAAGTACCTGTTCATGCTATCTATATATTACGATTATTTTCTGCGTACATACATGATTTATTTCCTATTATACAAAGTATATTCAAATTCGTAACCCTTTTCATGGTCTATAAAATGACCGTCCTCGTTAACATGTGGCAATTCTGTACCGGGAGGGACAAATGAGGCTAGGTCTCCATTACATTCCTGGTATAATGAATTAAGTCTATCCTTATCAAGGAATGTATCCATCTCTGGAACAACTGTTTCAACTGGTGTCAAAGCTGTAATAAGCCAATGGTCTATCATATCATAACATTGATTGTATACTTCACCACCTCCAATTATATAGATTCTCTCTAATTCGGCGCCAAATTGAGCATGTAATTGTTCGAAAGCTCCCTTTAATGAATTTACTTTAAAATATTTGTTGGGGAGATCATTTTCTTCACGTAATGTGCTTTCAAAACTTCTTGAGATAACTACATTAAGACGATTAGGAAGAGGCCTAAATCTTGCTGGGATTGATTGCCAAGTTTTCCTACCCATTATCACAGCATTTTTCTTTTGTGAATCCTTTGTTAATGATGTCACTTGTCTGAAATACTTCATTTCTTTGGAAAGTCTCCATGGTAAAGACCCTTGGAACCCAATACCCATTTCGGGCAAAAGACAGGCAACTATACTCACCACAGGTATTTTACTAGATTGCATTTTGGCGAGTGATGCTACTTGTTTGCTTAAGTTATTCGAGGATTACTTAGAGTTACTCTAGTCTGCTCTGTCCATGTTTTTTATTTGAGGATGGCCCTACCATGATTGTTTTGCCTATTTTTGTGTTTTTCCTCGAACTTTTTAACATTTCCCGATGACAGTTTTCTTCATCAAAAACGACAATGAAAAGTATTGTGTGATGAACCACCTCTGTTTTTATTATTTAAACTAGTAAAGGTTTCGTTTTTAGCTAAATTATAAGTGTATACTACTCATTCCTAACGGTAAGCAAGAATACAATGTCAACAAGAACGATACATAAGCAAATCGTTTCAGATTCCTCTTCCTTCATCTCGCTTCCAGCAATTGAATTAATAACAACGATACCGACCTCGCAGGAATCTAATAAAATACCGATATCATTGATAGTGAGTCTTGGTGGAGATAATTTCATAGACGGAAATGTTTCCACCCTTTTAGAAAATGAAGGAAATATCAAGAGAATAGACACTCAATTAGGTACCTTAGTGTCCTATTATTATGCATTACCACGTCGTACGTCGAGAAATAAATCTGATACATCTATACAAAGGGATCCAGAAGTGATCGGTATGCCTTTATTAGATACGAGTTACGATACTGTTGCAGATATTACCAGACAATTGGCCATATTGATCGTTAAGAAATATCATAGACCATGTTATGTTGCATGGAGCTTGAAAAATGGATCTGATCTATCGTCGCTGGAATTGAATCAATTATTTATTGTAAAGAAATGTATGGAAATCCTTGTACCATTGTTAAAGGAATGATTGCAGTACATTGACATAATTACAGCGCTAGGTATGAACGAGTTAACTACAGCTTCTTTGGTAAAGCATTACCAGACACATTTGATGATCGTCACAAAACTTATATGACATTATACATAATCAAATAAGCTACGAACCAATAACGAGACGTTATAGTCAATCGTAAATTCTGTTTGTAAGATAAATAATGAGTTTTTACAACGCTGTCTAGAATGAAAACCTCGAATAGCAAAAAATAGATTCATTAATCTACATCGGTGTAAAAAAATCAAGCAGACAAAGAAATGTAAAAAAAGATATTAGAATGCCTAACGTTATCTTAAACTGCACTAAACAGTATATTTAAAATATATAAGATTATATCGATTTTAATATCCTAGAATAGTGAGACCAATATTAACAATATTTCTCTAAATTATTAATCAAGCCTTTGATTAGAATAAATTAGAAAAAAAATTGGTTAAACTTGTCAGACTGCCATTTGTACCCACCCAAAATATCCATCCCTCTAATTAAAGAGTACATAGAAAGGGTCAAGATCATCGCGCCATTTAAAGATAGAAATCACTAATCCACAAGTGGAAAAGATCATTCATGCAAACGGCAAAGCAAAAATTTCAATTAAGAAATAAGTTAGATGGCCGAACCGCTAAGGA
The DNA here is from genome assembly GCF_000227115.2 of Naumovozyma dairenensis CBS 421. Classification (NCBI taxonomy): domain Eukaryota; kingdom Fungi; phylum Ascomycota; class Saccharomycetes; order Saccharomycetales; family Saccharomycetaceae; genus Naumovozyma; species Naumovozyma dairenensis. The sequence continues at coordinate 251,667 of NC_016483.1, forward strand.
TTACGGACCAAGCTATTCAAAAAATGTAATTTTAAATTCTCACTCTTGGGTACAAAGGTTTTGTCACTCATCAACCAAGTTGGATTCAGTGGCTCTTTTGAAGAGTCAAAGAGTGACGATTCCTATAGAAATGATCCTACTGTAGAAGGTGTTAGTAATTTTTTGTTGACTTTTTCCTAGGGTAAATCACAGGCCAATTCATTATCATTATTTTAATTAAGTTCTTTATCCTCCATATCCATAATTTAATTGTTTTGGCTTTTTCAAAGTATAGGGTATAAAACATACTGAAGTACGTCGACACTTTTTTTTATAAGAAAAGTTAAAAATTAAAATGAAGGAAGATAAGTTACTCAATAAATCCATATAACAAAATATGCTCCCTTTTTATATCCTTTCCAAAGGACCGTTGAACTTGACGAAAATTTTCATACTGAAACGATGGAAGGGTTCCAAAGCGTGGTGTTCAGATGTTCAAGGGATCTGTAAATTTTTTTTCTCAGGGTTTCTCTCTCTCTGGAACTCTTCTTTTTGCCAGCCGTACATTTCTTAGACCGTGAATAGGATTTACATCCGAACATTTTTAACTACTGAACATCCGAACACTCTAACAATATGGAAGATCAAATTTTCCAGGGATGGGAGAGACCGGAAGACTTTGGAGAGCTTTCCAGTTCGGGAGTAAACAGAGTCTAGACCAAGACGCCTCTTCGTAAGCTCTACCTAGAGAGACTTGGGCCGCTGTTCACCTCCCAACGGGCTAGAGCCTACCGGAACCCCGTACTAAGTAGGAGCATATTAGTGAAATTGACCTTGATTTTAAACATAATAGACAAACACTAAAAGAAACCAAGAATAACTAAAAATGGCCGAATCCCATAGATGTATGTGTCGAAATGAACTCAAAATAGTGAAAGAACCGTGATAATGACTCCAATAAATGAGATGAAATAATGAATTACAATAAAATATTGAAAACAACTAAAGAATAAAAATATGTACTGTACCATACAATATGATACGTTCTAAAACACGAGTAGGGAACCTATATACCAGGATATTATGCCATAGTTACGCAGATATACATTATTGAAAATAGCCATTTAAAGGCTACCATGCATATAGGAGTAGACTAATGTTTATTTTAGGTTGAAACGTCGAATACAATTACTGGAATATAGGAATACCGATAAAAATACAAACTGTGTATTAGAGAAAGATGTCATAATATAATTTAAGGTAGATTGTTATCTAAAAATGCCATTTATGAGTGGAGGCGTACGGTCAGTCATGAAGAAATAAAAACATAAGATTCAATTACTAACATATAAGCAAAAATAAACCTAAGGTTTTTTTTACAATTCTAATACAGTGTACGTCAAAGGTAAGCACGTATCCTACCAAAGATCCAAGAGTGTTAACAACCCAAATGTCTCTTTGATCAAGATTGAAGGTGTTGCCACTCCACAAGAAGCTCAATTCTACTTGGGTAAGCGTGTTGCTTATGTCTACAGAGCCTCCAAGGAAGTTAGAGGTACTAAGATTAGAGTCATGTGGGGTAAGATTACCAGATCTCACGGTAACTCTGGTGTCGTCAGAGCTAAGTTCAGAAACAACTTACCAGCTAAGACCTTCGGTGCTTCCGTCAGAATCTTCTTGTACCCATCTAACATTTAAATACATGTTAGCTGTTGTCAATTAACATCACTTTTTTAATTATTTTAGTTTATTCTAATGCAAATATAAATTATTAACTTCAAAAAATCACATTCACTCATTATATGTACTAAGTTTTATATCAATTCTATTTATTGCTGGACTGTTTGAGACGTCAGCACAATCAAACAACACAAAAGTTATATCAGTTTCGTTAGGTCTGGCTCCAAAACGATGTCGGAAAGCGTCACTGTCGTAAATTAATTGAGAGTTAGTGTATATTTCTTTTAACTTTATCTATACTGCCTCATATTGAAACTAGATATTAAGTCGAGAAGAATATAGATTGAAAATGTCGAATACATTAACCAGTGTATTATTCATAACTCAGATATACCAAACCGTTGTTTAATGATGGATCTGGGCTATATATGTTCCACTCACAAGTAAACTAATGCGGGTTATTCAATGAAGAATTCGCCTAAAAAAGAACTTATATCTTGGAAGCACAGTAGTTTCTGTGGACTGGAAGGTAAAAACTCCCTCTTATTGGTCTGATCTGATTTCGGAGTTGACCACCTACCCTCTGTGCGTATTGGTTGGGACTCCTTCGGAAGAGGGAATTGGGATTTGAAGTCAGTAAAAGCACTAACAAACACTGTACAAAGTCATATACGTAACAACCAGCACTAATGTACTGTTTACTGACATATAACGGTAAGAATCTGTTTCGAACTTGAGATTCCCCCCATTACAACTAGCCCAAATGGGTCCTGTTAGCGTAGTTATACGTCTTTTTGTGTATAGCTCAGAAGAATTTTCAAATCCAAGAGTGTAAACTACTTGATCTCTTCGAATCAACGCTGTGATGGCATAGGGTGAAGCATACAGAAACAAAGGCTTGGTTTGGCAATGTTACGCTTGATGTGTAACATATGCGAGTAATGCAATTTATTATGCTCCTCATTATACTTGCTGAAAGTACAAAGTACTAGTACCCAGTAAACACTATCCTATTCTCATGGCTATAAATCCTGGTATCGGTTAGAGCTACTAAATCAACCTCGCCGAGAGAGTGTCTTAGAGGAATTGATAATTGAAGTCTAAGTTCTAATTTTTGGAAGATTGCCGCCGATGTTCCGACACACCGGAGTTCTGAGCTACACGTAATTAGCCTACAGCCGTAGGTTCGGTTTTCTCAAAAAAGGATCTACGCTCAATACTTTCGAAATTACTGGCTTTGTTTTCCCATTCATGGTTCCTGTGGCTATGCCAAAGTTCCTAGGAGGGAATATACCTTGCTAATTAATAATTGAGCCCACTTTACTTAGAATTCTCCTGATATTTCTACAGGCTTCGTGGGCCCTTTGCATGCCAAAAAATTTAGCAACCTAGCCAGTTTTCCAAAGGCAAGCATAGATCGTGGACCTAATGGCTTCTTGTTACCATTATGGACTTCTTCCATATTACTGAGTGGTAGTATTCTATATAATTAAATATTGTGTGTAGGTATATAACGTTACTAAAAAAATGCATAGTTAAGAAACCATATTAGCTCCTACAAAAATTAATCAGAGCTGAACTTGTGATAATCTTTCATTACAATATAAATACAAATTTGAGTACTCCAATAATAGTATCCTGCAAAGAATGAGAATACGGGTCCTTGAGTGCCTTACCGCCTAGTTCTAACGAACCCTGCGACGATTGGATAGTATCTCAGTATGATATACCCCCCGCCCCCCTTTATGAAGTCTTTCAATTAGTTAGATTGTCCGCCGGTAAATTATTGGCCACTTTAAATAGTAGCCCTAATGCTATATCATTTTATTGTCCGGTTATGTTTGTTCCATGGTGTCCATTAGTAGTATTTAGAAGTTATTTGAATTCATTTCGATCAGTGCAACTACTTCTATTACCAATCGTATTTTTTTATGTTTTCTACAACCAACGCAAAAAAAAGCCGTTCAGTAGGTATGTAGGTTCATTTTTTGAATATTATTCATTATTTTAGATATCACTCCTTGAATTGTATTCATAATTCCTCAGTACTCTTGTTTAGATTATCTAATGATATAGTTATGTAAACTTTGGAGAAAACAAAACTAATCTTCATTAATAATGTTTGCCTTTTTCGAGCTCTCTAACGGAAGTATGGCCGTTTCGCTTTAAAGTGTAGTGTCTATAGATATAATGTTAAAAGATGGTTTTATTTCTGCCTATTATATATTAGTAATGTCTGATATTCGGCAGCTTATTGTGTTTGGCAATCAAATTCTCATACTTCTCCTTTTAAAGAAATTGATCACTTTTGAAGATAAACTCGTCTCGGTATCAGCTTTTTCAATAGGAACACGTGGATTTGGGTTTTCTAATGAAGATACCATTACTGATGCTCTATTATTTCTAAATTTACTAGCTCGAAGACTCGTTGTGTTCTGGGAATTGAAATTTGCTAAATTTGACATAGAGCTCTTATGTGAAATCCGTCGAGGGTTTCCTTTCAGAGGTTGCGAAGAAACTTCTGTGGCGTTTGTTTGTCGTGATGCAGATCTATAAGAGGGATTACGAGTATTTCCCGTTGAATCAGAAGTTGTATTTTTACTTATTAATGAAAAGAAACTGAATCTTTTACTTGTTGATTCTCGTTTTGGGTCTCCATCAGAAAGTTGCGTTGAGATTTTTCTATTTCGGAGAAGAACTACCAGTTTTTCTTTCTCAATATTGCTATTATTTCTTTTCTCAACATCCTTTACCGAATTTAATGTTACTTCTGGGATTGATATTTGTTTCTCTGACACTAAGTTTTCTTTTTCTCCATCTTCAAGTATTCTGGAATTAATAGCAGATCGATGAGATGAAATTTCTGTTGTATCATTACAAGAGACAGAAACAGCTTCTTTTGGTTTGGGATTGGTAACCTCAGAGATATTTGATACTGGGGATGTTATGCCATTGGAAAGATATGCATTGTGACTTGTCATAAATGTGACAGGTCTCTGCTGCCTCTTGTGAAATATAGGATCGATCGATGGGTTCACGTCTTGTACAGTGACATTTTCAACAGGTGTATGGCTGATGGTTGGCGTACTATGTTTAACGTCCGTATTTATGTAAGGGTGTATATCTGCATTCTCTGGTATATGAACACTAGTGTTACGTTTCCTCGTAGCTGTCAGATAATTTAGCGAATCGGTGGAAGACGGTATTACATTATGTAAGGCCTTTGTGGCAGGTGAAGTGCTCTCATGATTCATACTTGATGACGTATTTCCAAAGTCCGATGCCCTGATGTTCTTAAGTACATATGATTGGGTCTCTAGAGGAGGACTTGGACTATGTTCCATCGTAGGTTCTAGTATGATGGTGTTGTGGCGATAGGATTTAGAGTGCAATCGTAATGACGATGATTTCATCTCGGATGAGGAAGTGTCCCTTGAAGCATTAGATTTCTTCTTAACCATACGGTCCCATTCCCTTGGTTCTACTGCTAGAAATGAGGCATGTGGTTTCAACCAATCATGTTTACAGATATATGATATACTTATTCGCCTACTAGGATTTGCTGTAAGTATTTTCCTAATAAGGTCTCTTGCTAAAGGGGAGATATATGCTGGAAACTTTAATGCAGTTTTAGTGATATATTGATATAACTTACCTATGTCATCACCGTTAGGATTTTGGGAATCATCGTCCCAAGGTAAATACCCAGCTAGCATTGCATATAAGATTATTCCACATGACCATATATCTACCTTCCTTGCTCGATATGGTTCTGTACTTAAAACTAATTCGGGAGCTGCATAACATGGAGAACCACAAGAACGTTTCATCAGTTCATTGGAACCGAAAAACTCATTGACAAACCCAAAATCAGTTATAATCAAATTTTCATTTTTATCCAACAGGAGGTTTTCTAATTTGAGATCTCGATGCACCAATCCTTTTGAATGCATGTAAGTGACACCACTTATCAATTGTGCAAACAATTGACAAGCATGGGGTTCCTTTAACCTTCTTTTCCTTTGTAAATATTTATAAAATTCCCCGCCTGATGCAAATTCCAATACAATCCCAATATATTTCGAGTTTTGTAAAACTTCTTCCAATCTGACGATATTCGGATGAGTCAGAAGTTTCAAAGCATTAATCTCACGATAAATTTTAATCTCTTTATCTGATCCTTTCTTAACATAATCTCGTCTTATTAGTTTGATAGCGATTTGTTTCGAATTTGAATCAAGCGATGCCGTTGGAGAAGCTGTGGACCAACCGAGTTTGACTTTCCCAAATTCACCTTCACCTAGAGTGGCTCCAAGGATATAATTACCAAATCGAAGTTTCTCTTTTTTCCCTCTAGATAAAGGTCTTGATGATGATCTTTTCTCTGTTCGAGGTTTTGCGTTACTTGTATCATTGCGTATGTGACTTTTCCGTATAGGGGATAGTTTAGAAGTCATTATTGAATTACGTTCACAAATATAATTCTTTTGTTAACGGTTAGGAGTATATCTAACACCGATGCAGATGATCTCTGGTTAATTGTAACGGTATTCGTACAAACTGTAGTCTCTGTTTCGTTTTTAATGGGTGTTTTCTTCGAGGCGTGGTATATAAAAATTGGAGAGTTTAATAATAGAAACGTAATGAGAACGAAACCAGATGTAAGACTTTTCTTTACGCAAGGTAATAGTATTCGACGATCAGATTCAACAATGGAAGTGATCTCTTGTGGATTGTAACTGCTCCTCGTCATTTGCAATCGAGTCTCTATGTACAAAGGCCCATGGCGCTTAAAGATATTTATAGACACTTAAGCTGTTTTTTTCACTATCTACCGTTACATATTTTCTTTGCAAGTTTTTCTGTTGTTCGCTATGAATATATCAATCAACACGTAATTTCCTTTCAGAAAATATCTATAATAGTAAAGATAATATAATGAAGAATAATAACAAGTTTTGGAAATACTGTGTGGTGGAAAGAGGCCACCGCCTGAAACGTTAGTAGATATTCTATTTTACTGAATGAGGTTGTCGAGAAACAAGCAGGTATAGTTGAGACGATTTGAAGACGCTATGTCGAGATATGCTTCCCTGGTGGAGCCGACGATCGCTAAGGTATTTTTTTTACAGACTCATGCTATTTTCAGTTAAGCTGATACATAGCCAGAAGAAAATGAATCTGTGATTCTTAATGCTGTCTCATTCTTATTTTATTTTCGTTCTCCTACCCTCAATGACTAATTGAGGAAGAAGAAGAACCGTTTCAAAAAGGTCTGTACGTGGGTTCGGCGGCTATTTTTCTGCTAATTTTAACGATTTAATAAGAAGTATTTATAGTACAACATACCAGAAATATTATGCAACCCTTGAAGAGATTCTGTTTCTTGTATCTGAAGAGTTAAGAAACGATATATATATTTTCACCCATCGTCTAATATATAAATGGCGTAGCTATTCTTCCCATAGTTATAACACATGGGGTAAAACCTAGATGAATGCTGGTTTGTCAATAAAAGATCCAATTATATATATACTATAAGTGGTTGGACACAACGATTACAGTTCAAATATAAATTATGCAGTATAAATAGACTAAAATGAATGAGATTGGGTTCATAAAGACCAGTCTTTTCTTTGTTCAGTCATTCTTTTGCCAATATATGAACTCATTAAAAGAATTAGAAGGGGCCGGAAAGAACAATGATATCCGATAAAGAGTAAACAGGATAGGACCAAATTAACAATTAATATAAAAGATAATGTAGTATACTTCAACTGCCTATTATAATAGGAGGTGTCTTAAATTGAAGCATACCAAAGCTTACTATCTTCTTTTTATTAGGCCCCCTATAATTCTTCTTATTTTCACTCGACTTTCTTGTATTATATTTCTGCAATATTTCCTATTTACTGAATAAAGATAAAAACGCAATTTTTTCATCAATTAATTAATTAATTATCGTACAGTTATATACATGATATATGTTTTTTCTTTCATTTCTTCATATGGTTATCTAGTTTAATTATCGTCAGTGGACTTTACAATCCCAACTTTAGCAGGTCTAATGACTCTGTCGTTCAAAGTGAAACCAACTTGTTGAACATGGAAAACAGTTCCAGGTTCTTTGTCTGGCTGAGCTACTTCAAAAGTAGCTTCATGCTTATTTGGATCGAAAGTTTCGCCCATTGGATCTAACTTTTCGAGACCATGTTTCTTCAAAGTCTTTTCAAAGACATCTCTTGTCATTCTAACACCGGTATAAAGATCGGCAATCTCCTTTGATTTTTCCAAATCTTCTTCTTTGAATGCACTTAATGCATGACCAAAATTATCAACAGATTCTAATAAATCCTTAGCGAATTTTTGTAGAGCGAAATCTTTCGCTTTTTGAATATCTTTCTTAGTAATATTTTGTAAATTTCTGAAATCAGCAACAGATCTTAGTAGACTATCTTTCAATTCAGCAGCTTCTTTAGTCTTTGCGGAAAGTTCTTCTTGCAGACTTTTGATTTTCTTTTGTTCCTCAGTTAAATTTTCATTAGCATTTTCCTCTGTTTTTTCGGATTTTTCTTGTGCCTTGTCTGAATATAATCTCATCATTAGTGGTACAGTTCTGGGGTTTACTGTTCTATAGACGGTAGGTCTGAATGCCACTTGTGTAGCTAATCTTCTTGGAGCAACTCTACTCATGGAGGGGAATAATGCACTCATTTTGGTTTTTATTTACAATAGTTTTTTTGGGTTGTTGCTTGTATAATAACAGAATTATTACAAATGAATAACAGAGTTGAGAACGATTTTATGAAGAGTTGTTCAGTTACTGTTTCGACAAGAATGACTAACTTCAGGTTAAATGGAGCTTATTCTGAACAGATTCATGAAACAGCTTCACGTTTTTCTCGTCCAAGAAAATTATTGAGGTTGAGCGGAAGCGGGGCCTTCGAAAAAATCACAATCATTTCAAACGTGATCCCTGTTAACGTATGACACAAGTATGGTGAGCAAGAAGGGATCCATATCATGTCTAGCACTTGAGAAACCATTTAAGCCTATATATGAATTTTCTTTTCGATTCCAAAAACAATATATACATATATATACATCTATGTTTTTGTAAGTATATGTATGTAAATGCTAAATTAACTGTCTTGTTTTTCAAGCTGTTTCTTCCCAACATTTTTCAATGAAATGTGCCATGTTCACTTTTTTCTTCATTTGACCTTGAATCCAAGGATGTTGTATCATTTGTCTTGGTGATGGACGTTCATGGGGTTCTTTCTTCAAACAATAATGAATAAATGATTTGAAAGCTTTACTCCAACTTATATTTGATTCCGGTTCGTCTTTCAATTGAGGACTAAATGTCAAAATCAGTACTAACAATTCAATTGGTGCAATATTTGCCGTTATTTTATCTGATCCAAATGGAAATCTACCTTGTGCTACCTCTAATATGGTCAATCCTAATGACCATACATCACATGTAACACTATAAGGCTGTCCTTGAATTCTTTCTGGAGCCATATAGAATGATGTCCCCGTAAATGTGGTTGCTAACGAATTCACGGCTTCGCCACTGACACCAAAATCGCATAATTTGACTTGTCCCATCTCATTAAATAAAATATTCTGTGGTTTTATGTCTCTGTGAATAACTTTTTGCTCATGTAAATATGATAATCCCCTTAATACACTTTCTGCAATTTTCCCAAGAACTTTTTCACCAATTCTACCGCCTCTATTCAGTAAATTCTTATATACAGCATCTAATGATTTCCCACTCATATATTCCATCGCAATATAAATCGATGAACTATTCACATCATTGAACATCCCATAGTATCTAACAATATAATCCGATTTGAAACTTTTATTAAATTGTAATTCTCTAAAGATTTGTTTTTGAAATTCAGGATCAGTATTCAAAGTATTAACAATTTTCAAAGCAAAAATTTTCGACCCATGTTTTAATTTACATTTCTCAACTGATCCCCCTGCTCCTTCTCCAAGCACACCTAACGTTATAATTTGATCCTTCATATTAGGGCAATTCCAAATTTCTTCATCTAATTGATCAACGTCTTTATTCATCAGTAATTCATCCGTGGTTGTATCTGTAATAGTCTGTTGAAGGTTGGTATCAATACTGGTAGTTGTTATTGTAGGTATGTGTTTTGTTGGCGATTTTATGGGACTTGCCGCATTACTGTTGCTTTGTTCATAAACTGATAATATAGTTGAATAATAAGAATCTACCGATTCATTCAAGTCTTCCCTTTGATATAATGGTTTATTTTTCTCGAGTGTGTTATTTTCATGATCACTTTGTGCTGAAAGTGGGGGTGACGTTCGTGAGTTTTGCCCGGTTATTTGTAATTCTTTTAGAGCATGCGATATATCTGTAGGGGTCATTTCAGGTGGTGGTCTATACAAAGGTGTTTTGTTAGCATTGGTTGTAGGTGTGATTACACGTTGAACGGAAGGTGGTAAAGGAGGAGGTATTGGCCTTCTCTTATTGGAGCTTATCGAGGTCGATGATTTAGGACCATCTATTGAAGGTGATAAAGAAATGGAAGATGCTGAAGAATATATTGGTAGAAGAGATGATTTGGGTGTTTCATTCATATTGAGTGAAAGTTGGAGAGTGTTTGTTGAATTACTGCTGGAATTAGTAGTATTATTGTGATTTAATAGTGGAGGTAGAGTTAATTTAGGAGATTTAGGATTTCTTCTCGTTGTTTCTGGTGGTTTAAATAAAGAAGCCATTGGTATGAGGAGTTTATAAAAGTTGCTTTTATTTGTGAGTGGGTCCCTCTTAATAAATATCTTTAGTTTGGCCGGACGTGCTATTTGCCTAGGACGTATTGGAAACTGGTTCGACTTGATCTAATTTAGATGTATTTGGTATGCAAATAAGTTTTTTACAGCTCTCGTCCAAAGATATTTGATGAGCTATAAAAAAAAAGTTTAGGTTAACGACGATGTTAGAAAAGAATACGAATTTTTCTGTATATTATTCAAAACCACTAATGTTTGTACTAACTATTGGATCATCTCAGTACAACACTTTGTCAAAGGTGTCCATTTTCTCTATAAAAGCATCTACAAGTTCATTTTCTGATTTTTTCCATTTTCGTAAACAAGGAAAATTGTCCGAGTTTGATGTATCCGTAAACTGGGTAGATACGTCTGTTTGTCACCTGGGACAGTATTATAGGAAGAGACAAATTAACTTAACTTTACGTAATATTTAACACATGGAAAACATAATTGTAGATATATGATGAGGACGTTAATTTTAAAATGGGAGTTGATACGAAATATATATATATATATATATATATATATATATATATATAATTAACTAACTACAATGAAATCGCTTAAGAAGAGATGGTGAAAGGTTTATACACGGTGACTAAACTATCTTCATCGACTGTACCAACGAAATCATCAATAACAGGATGCCATGCAACAGTATTTCTCTTACCATGTTGTTGTGGGTTTCTTCTACTACCACCTCTGTGAACGAATCTTAAGGATTCAGTTTGTAATTCTTCGGAGGCATCTTGTGGAACTCTGTTTGTATCTTCTGGATCATAGTTAGACAAAGCATATTCCATATCCCAATGGTAAACATTACCAGAACCACCAACAGTTAAGATTTCAGATGGAGAAGTTGGAGAGAATTGAACATCGACAACAGAATCACCACCGGAGTGATAGAAGTTGGCAATTTCCTTTTGAATTGGTTCTTCACCATTTTGTCTGTTAGTGAAATCTTGAGTGGCAGATTCAACAGCACGGGCATCCCATAATTTAAGAACACCAGTAGAGAAACCAGCGACAAATAGATCACTAGAGACTGTAGAGGCATCGAATGATGTCATTCTACCATTTTGAGGGTCACTTAAAATCCATAATGGTTTATCGTTGGTTCTTGTATCCCAGAATCTTAAGACATTATCATCAGAACAAGAAGCAAACATGTGATTGTCAAAGAATCTAACAGTATGTGTAACTGTAGTACCTGGAACATGAATTGTACGTAAGATTTCACTTGGCTTACCAGCATTATCCACAATTTTCAAAATACTGTCTTCTTCAGAACCATTACTTTGAGATTTAACAATTGTTTCATTATCTAAGGATAAAGAGAAATCAGACACAGCCAATGAATCTGGTCTAACATGAGAATGCATGGCGGCATAACTGGTAGCTGGACCCATCATTTCTTGAACAATATGAACTGGGACTTTGACACCATCTTGGAACCATGCTAAAGAACCATTCTTTGACATGGCCAATAAAGTAGTCTCGTTACCGTCTAGATAACTCATCTTAGCGACAGTTTCACCAGAGTAAACCCATTTTGGACTTAAGGCAGTCTTTTCAACCTTAGCAAAGGCATCCCCGTATTCAGAGCCCGGCTTTGGTTTTTTATCATTGTCACCAGCAATTGGTAGAGAGCATTGCATTTCATAGATGTCACTTCCTTGAGAATAGATAACACTTGTAGTTAATGTTCCTTTATCAGTATCTGGAGTGACATTGGTGCTGAAAGCTAGGGATTTGCTGTGATGTAAAATGTTATCAACACGTTGAACAAATTTTGGTTTGAAACTTGAGATATGTTCGTATGCTGATTGCTTGTAAGTTTTAGTCATTTTTCCTTTCAAGAGGTAGAGTCTTTATAGATAAATTATACTGTTATAATAATATGGGTTAAAAAATTATGAATTAAAAATTGTATTCAAATTAAATTGAAGGAGATGGCCTAATATAAGCCCAAAAGCTGAGGAATCTGATCGGAAACCCTTTTTATATGAATTTACATACTTTAATTAAAATTAAATCTCTAAAAAAATTCAGACACTCCCTTATTTCGAAAATTTTTCAGTTTTTGTTTTTTTTTTTTCCAATTTTTTTCATTCAAAAGGCTTGTACGTAACTTATCATGCCTAGTGAGGTCCGCGAGGGTGTTTGTTAATATTATAGGGAATATTTAACCCTGTATACCCACGTTGCCCAAAAAATAACCCGCAATAAAACATAAATGTGTTTCTTGATCATCCTATAAAAAGGGTTTTACGTAAGTATTTATGTACTTAAGTACGTAAGTAGGTATGTAAGTTTTTCGGTACATTAGAGTTTTGCAGTTATGACATGAAAGTAGCTAGTTAAATCTTGAGCAGTACGGTATTAGTGAAAGATGATTGACCATCTTTTCAATGAATTCATATTACATTCAGAATTACTTTGAATCCGTTTTATTATTGATATTCCCAGGAGGGCAATGAAAATGGAAACGAACCCTATATTTTTCAAGTGATGACCCTCCTTCCAAATCCGATATTTGATACCACCCCGACACCCTCGGTTCTTAAATTCAATTAGTAATACCAGAATACCCCGTAGAAACTGAGACAACGTCATTTCTAACGCCAAAAGACCCGAATTTCTATTATCTTTAAAAAAAAAAACGGACAGCTTATTGTTTCTTGGCCGATGGGGCGTGGACCGAGGGGGGGTGTCAGCCAGTCTGACTCTACTGGGGTTTTCCCCTTAAGATAAAAGAAGGGTAACGTAAAAGCTAGTTTTTGTCTGTATGAAGATGTCACAATTCAATTAAACGAGAAATATATGATACTCATTTGCGTGGGTTTTTTATGAATTAACATATTCTATACTCATTGATCAACCGTCATAATGAATACGTAACTAAAAAAAAAAATAAAAAAAAGTGACCACCTTGTGGAGATATCTATTATTCCGACGTGAAATGCACAGAAAATGAAGACAAATTTTTGCTAGGGAGTTTGGTTCCTGAACCTCTTCCCGCCCCCCTTCAAAGACTATATGATTTTTCCTTCAACCGATATAAATAATTTCTACTGTCTTCGATATCAAATTAAATGTATTACTACTCGTTTGCCACAGTAGAGTTATAATCTTGATTAGCATCCCAGTCAGTTGGTCCCATTATAGAAACATACCAATAAACTCTTACCCATACAAACGGTGTAGTATATAGTTTTTATCCTATAAAGGTTTGATGTTATGTAACTGCTTGTACTTCAACTTGAAAAAAACAGATGATGTCTATTGCTAATGTTTAATATTAAAACAAATAATCGGCTTTAACACGCCCTCTTTCTATGAAGTGGTGAATTGCATGTTAGCGTTTGATTTCAAAGAAATGTTTGCTCTCTTTAAGGATTTTCACAACATCATAGTGATTTTCTTCATATTCTCTTTACTTTCATTGGGACATTAAATTTCCATACAAAATTCTCTCTTAAACTGGGAAAAGTAATATTTTGAGTGCGAAAGGTAAACAAAAAATAGGTTAGATGTAATTTACTTCCTATTGATAGCTCAGGGTTATTCTGTTAATAAGTTCAGGTATAGTACTATTCTTAAGTTTATATATCGAGATACGGTTCAATCTCACAAATTGTTCCCCAGATTTGGGCAGCCTCCACATCACCTTAGAGCTTCAACTGGGTCACATTTCAAGAATTTATATAGACGAGACTATAACTAGAAAAGAACCAAGGTGCAGATGTCAACAACAAACAATGGGTATTTTCGACTACTTTATTACTAAGGAGAGAGCGCCTATGTAAAAATGGCAACTCTTCATTATTGAGTATACATAAAGGTATAAATAAATCAAATTTTTGAATGAACGTTCTTATGTATATTCTTCTTAAATATTATTACCAAACAGACCGAAAAATCATTTTTCTTCACCTTGAATGAGATCTCTACCCGTAAAAGGTTTATATACTGTTACCAAACTATCTGCATCTACGGTCCCAACCAAGTTATCGATTATTGGGTGCCAAGCGACAGTGTTTCTTTTACCAAATAGACCACTGGTTCTTTTACTACCACCGGTATGGAAAAATTTCAAGCATTGACCTTGTAATTCTTCAGGAGCAACATTTGTAACGTCTTCATTGTCATCGTCGTTTCTTGAGAAGAAATACTCCATATCCCAATGGTAAACGTTTCCTGTACCACCCACGGTCAAGAAATCAGAAGATGAAGTTGGTGAAAATTGGATATCAACAACAGAGTCACCACCAGAATGATACAAATTTATTAATTCATTTTGAATTGGCTCTTCACCATTTTGTCTGTGAGTCAAATCATTAGATGCCGTCTCTACAGCACGAACATCCCATAATTTAATGATACCTGTACTAAACCCGGTAACGAATAATTCATTAGTGACTTGAGATGTATCAAATGAAGTCATTCTACCATTCTGTGGATCACTCAAGATCCACATAGGTTTTTCAGCAGTTCTTGTATCCCAAAATCTCAAAACATTATCATCTGAACATGATGCAAATAAGTGATTATCAAAGAATCTAACCGAATGAGTCACTGTGGTTCCTGGAACATGTATAGTACGCAAAACATCACCTGGTCTTCCTGAATTATCAATAATTTTCAAAATACTGTCTTCCTCTGTCCCACTACTCTGTGATTTCACTACAGTCTCTAAATTACACGAAAGACAAAAATCAGAAACCGCTAAGGAATTTGGCCTCACATGAGAATGAATAGATGAAAATCTCGTTGCAGGACCCATCATTTCTTGGACTATATGAATGGGTACTTTACAACCATCTTTGAACCATGCTAATGATCCATTTTTAGACATCGCAATTATAGTAGTATCGTCCATGGAACTTTCTAAATAACTCATCTTTGCTATAGTTTCACCTAAATAAACCCATTTTGGTGCTAATTTTGTATCTTCCACATCATGGAACGCATCTCCATATTCAGGGCTTGGTATAGCTAAAGATGAATCCTTTCTGCTCCCTCCTGATATCGTTTGATAAAAAGATGCTAGAGGTAATGCACAATCAATTTCGTAGATGTCACTACCTTGTGAATACAATAAACTTGTTGATAAAGTTCCTTTTGATTTGTCGGGGATGATTTCACTCCTGAAAGTCATCGTTTTAGTGAAATGCAAGACGTCATCGACACGAGAGACAAATTTGGGTTTCATGCTTGAGATATGATTATATAATGAAGGAGTCGATTTCCTCCATAGTTTCTGAGATCTAGGCTATTTTTTTTTTATGTATTTGTAGTTTTAATTTTTCGATTCGTCCAATTTCCCTTTTGTTCTCTTATAAATAGTTAGAACTAATAGTTGTGACGATGGTTTCTTATGGTTTGAAGATAAAAAGAAAAGTGCCTAGTTTTGGCGATGAGATGTTTCTTTCTCTTTCAAGTTTTCTTCGAGATCTTGTCACTTTTCCAATTTTTTTCTCATTGAAATTTCAGTCCCGGTGAAAACCCAAAAAATTCAGTTTACCCGAATGGGACTGACAGTGGAGTATTAAAGTTATAGAGGTAAGTTTATAACAATGAATGCTATCTATTATGACAGGAACTATGGGAAGAGAGGAGGACAATTTGATGTATATAGAAGTAAATAGATCCCCGTATAATGCGTACATATTTCTTGAGTAGACATTTCATGTTAATACTTTTAGTATATAAATGTAAAAACTTGTCGTTAAGTCTAGAAGTTAGAATTGAGAAGCAAGGAACACGGTACGCGGAACGGGCAACTTGGTAATAGTTACTACTATCAATAAACATTTGTTATAAAAAATGAAATCTTGCCCAAACAAAACATTAAAGAGAAGCACTTTGACTAGAACCAGACAAGCACTATTTAATCGATCCGTCTTACCTTCACATTTATCATTCTGCTTAATTAAGTGGGGATCTGCTCAGTTGTAGTGCAACACATCGAAGGCCATACATTTGCTAGTTAATTCAAGATCTATCTAATATACCCTATTCTTTGTCATACTAGGATAATAATTTCACCTTTCATGTTTGCTTCCCAACTAAGGCCATGTACCTCATCCATTGCAATATCGAGAAAACTTGCAAGAAGATTGCAAAGTACAATAGCGAAAGATAATGTCCATGCCTCAACCAAACACTCACAGATGGATACTATAATCCACGATATTGTACCCACTAGAGATTCCACACATCAAAATCCTTCCGAAGATATTCTTGATAGCACTGTTAACAACAACAGTACAGGAATACCGCTTCTAGAAAAAGGTATCCAGAAGACAGATGAAATAACATCAAAATTCCAAGATTACATGTACAAATTCAATAAACTACCAGCAAATTATGCTGCAAATCAAATACTAGAATTAGAAGATCAAGAATTACAATTTGAATTGGAATCAATATTAAACCAATTTAATGCTCCAATCAAATACGCATTCGGTTATGGGTCAGGCGTCTTTGAACAAACAGGATACAATATCAAGGAGAAACCTCAAATAGATATGATCTTTGGTGTCACTCATCCATCTCATTTCCATTCTTTAAATATGAGACAGAACCCAGATCATTATTCAACTTTGAAATATTTTGGATCTGAATTTATAGCAAAATTTCAAGATATTGGCGCTGGTATTTATTTCAATCCCTTTGTGAAAATTAATGGTCATGAAGTTAAATACGGTATTGTGTCAATGAAGATGTTATTGAAGGATTTGGCGACTTGGAACACTTTTTATTTGGCTGGTCGATTACAAAAACCTGTAAAAATATTAAAGAATGATTTAAGAGTACAATATTGGAACCAATTAAATTTAAAAGCAGCTGCAACAATTGCAAAACATTTAACGCTGCAAAAAAATAATGGTAAATTCGATGAATTTGAATTTTATAAAGAAATCACTGGAATAAGCTATCTTGGTGATATTAGGTATGTTTTAGGAGCTGAAAATCCAAATAAAGTTCAAAATATTGTAGATAAAAACTTTACAAGATTCCAATCATACTATGAACCTATTTACAAAGATGTCGTGATCAATAATTCATCTTATTTACCTGTAGGATTTACAATAAACAATACAACAAGGAAGTTAAGGGGAAGGATAAGTAGGTCAAGTATTTTACAAACATTGAAAGGAATTCTTACTGCTGGACCTGCTAAATCACTAAGATATGCGTGGGCAAAAAAAATGAAAACTTTCAGAAAGTAATTAGCCTTCCCGTTCTTTTTCCCTTCCCTCTCACATATAGCTAACTGGAACTTTATACAGATTATCTTCATATTCTTAGCAGCTGACTCTTACCTCCCTGTATACCCCAACATAATCGATAAAAAAGGCTCGATTCCATAAACTTAACATCTTTAGCAAATGCGATCTTTATGTATTTCTATATCTAATCCTCTGCAAAGTCTAATTCAAGAATCGTATAATAAACTACAAACATGAATTGGACTTTAAGCTGTAATTTTTTATAAATTCTTGATTATAATCATCAAAAACTTATTCAATAATTGATTCAAATTAAACATCTCTCCTCACGTTAGAGGCGTAATTTAGATGGGGCATTCTGACAACCCCGCAATTTAGTTAGGTACTCCGGCTGCCATCATAAAGTCCTAACTCTAAAAGGGTCCTTCATAGTCGATCATATATATATTTATATATAGCCTCCTAGACAGAATTCAACATAGTCTCATTACGTTGATCAAAGACCATTTAACATCGTCGTCATTTATATTCTAGTGAAAGAATTGAATTTGCTATCTAAGAAAAAATGGTGGAACCAAATTTCACCGTTCTACCACCAGAGCCAGTTTCCCAAGAGGAATTAAGTTCAGATGAACTCTCTGACGCAGCATCACCCGTACCCAAAGGGATACGTAAATATATTGGTATCCTTTCCCTGAACCTCCAACCTTCCTCAATTATCGGTTTAAAACGTATTCAGAAATATTCAACATGGCCTATGCTCCTCTATTTTCCCCTCCATTCAGTAAATACATTAATATTACCTTTAATAGAACCGAAATCTTTACCTGATAAGTTCTTGAATACTATATCAGAGAAAATTCCATCGAGAATTCTAACAAGTATTCTACTTGGTTCTATATCTATTCATCTCACTAGTGGAATTATTCTAAGAGTAAGCCATTGGCTTTATCATAAGCGTCAAGAAAAGGATGATGATATACATAGCGGTCGTATCGCACGTGCAAAGGCTTCAGGCTTCAGACCATTCTTACAAACTGAAGATACCTCACAACAAGCCATTGGACTGAGTGGCGGTGTACTTGGATACATAATTGGATTCAAGAAAAGGTTTAACCATGCACCAATTGTAGTTTCAGGCTATCTTTTGTTACCGTTCTTAATCTATCATCTATTGATTCTAAAGTATTTACCTGGTACACAAATAGAAAATAACGAAAAATTTCAATTTATAAGATGGATCTTACAGAATACTGATAAATCGATTAGATGGATTGGTGGTATAGTACCTCTTGCCATTTTGGTCGGATCTGGAACCTACCATATCGGATCAGGTATGGTGCAATATGCCGGAGTGAAAGATCTTCAAAGGCGGAGGAAAATGGCCACCGCAATTACTCTTCTGATAAGTAGTGGAATAATTGCACTCGCCCGGTTAGCAAGAGCTGATCGAGTTCTATTTATTAATAAACATCGATTTTTAGACGTTTTCAAAAGCATATCTTTTAGATAATTATTATATATAATTTAACTATAAGTGGGTATAATTATCAAGAAAAAAAATTAAAAGTTGAATAATATCAACACAAAAATATCTATCGTCTTCCTTATATAGTCGTAATATAATCTGGTATCAAATGCTATGTGTAATGTCACACTTTACTGGCACGAACTGTGGATAGATTATTAAGAAGCTCATCATATTTTTCAATAACATCTTCGTCGTTATCCACAGTGATGTTTGCTCCAGCTACAGTTCGAGGATGGTGTTCTGTTGCGTGAGAGCTTATTGGAACAACATCATCATATACATTTCTAACTTCAACTCTGTTCTTACTTACATTTCGAATCAAATCATCAATGGAGTTTATACCTTTAGCTTGAATAATTGCTTCTCTAAGCTGGGACCCACTAGGAATCTTGGGTAAAATATTTAAAGGTTCAATTTTCACTTGTTCTTGATCGTTCACATCGGATGGAGATAATGGAGAAGCAGAACCTTCTTCATAATTACTTTGTTCTGATGAAGAGGCACTTTGCTGCGGCTGGTATTGTTGTTGAATAAAATACCCCCACTTATGTAATTCACCTTCTTCTTCCTCTTGTTTCTTACTATAAAGTGAAGTATTTGATAAACTTTTGTGTAAAATGGCTTTACCTGTTAATGTATCAATAATTCTACCACTCTCTGTAGCGATCAAATGTGGTCTGGTTTGAACATCATTATCATTACCATTTTCCGGTGGTGGCACAATTGCTGCTTGTAATAGTTTCCCAGAGTCCATATGTTTCAAAATTGGGCGACTTTGTAATGGAGATTCCTCTGCTGTGATACTTGTTGCATTTGTCGGTTGTGCTGTTGTATTAAGACTTGGACTGGTAGATGCGAAGACAGTTGAAAGACTTGGGATTTTAGAGAATAATTCAAGAATGTTTGATAAGTTCTTCTCCAATAACAACAATCTCAATAAATTTTCCTTTTCCTCTAATGGTAACTCCCCTGATTTTCTCTTTTCAAACATCGAATCAATAGTATTCTGGACATTTAAATGTAACGTCTCTAATTTCTCAAGATATTTAGTCAGTAAGTATTTCTTGGTTGGATCGACAACGTCAATGACAGAGTTACTATTCAACCTTTTTAATAAACTTTCAGCGCTTTCACTAAGTAAACTTCCATCAAACAACAGATTATCCTGCAATAGTTTTTCATCTAAAGTGAAATTGGAATCCATAACACTTTGCATGTTACGCATTAACCCTAATACAATTCTTGATCTCATCTCTTCAGGCATCTTATCATAATCAATATCCAAACTTACCAAATTTGGAGAATCTTTCACTAACCCATACAAAGTTGCCCATAGGGTATACCTGCTGAATAAAACTTTAGCCTTACCAGTATCTGGTTCTTTTTTCTCTTCTTCTCTAATAGCTGTATCCATAAGTAAAGACTCTTCTGCTTTATTTGTTGTTATAATTGTATCCTTTTCTGGTAGTACAGGATTTTGAGAAAGTAAAGATACATGGGAAATATTTTTACATTTGATCAAAATGTTACAAAGCATTGCAATTTCTTTATACGTTAAATCATTATTATCAAAATGAATTCTTTTCAAATGTAGGAACCTTGGTAGATATTTATGCAAATATGGTACTAAACCGGGGAACAGTTGTGGTAAATTACTTAAATCTAAGAATTTTAAATTTGGTAACAATGATAATCGTTCTAACATGGATGCCATTTCATCAATGGAGGAAATATTTGTGCTATTTAAAGTAAAATATTGTAAATTTTTGAAAGTTAAGTCAGATAATTTATCAACCATTATCGGTACAAGTTGATCTAGATTATTAAAGGCTAAATCTACCCCTTGAACATTATACTTAGACATCCAATCGAATACCACTTTCAAGCAGCCGACAGAGATATCTGACGTGGCTAAACCTAGCCGTAGTGAGGTAGAAGATCTATTCATCTTACCAAATACATGTAATATATCATAAAATTGACCTAAAGGTACCCTGTTAAATTTCACACCATTCAGTAATAATTCTTCTAATGGTTCACCTTTCCTAACTCTTAGAACTTGACAAAATAGTGGCCAATCCATATTTTCACGTGAAAGTGATTCATCCATATCAGAGCGTAGTTTTGTTTGTGATATATCCAATTTAGTCACAGATTTATTATCTAGTAGAAATTTGCAAAAAAATTTCCAATCCTCTTCATCTATTATTACGTTTCTCAAACCCAATTTTTCTAAAGTTATTGAATCAACTAAAGATGATAATATTATTCTTAACATATCCGACGTAAGTAAAACATTATCAAATATTATATTATGGATTGGTATAATGGAGATAAAATCACAGAACGATAAGATATCAATTAATGTTGGTCTTGGATTCAAAAATTTTAAAGTTTGTAATGGTGCTGTCTTACCTTTAACTTGTCTCAATGTGGATGGAATGGGTAAAATCTCTCTTAGATGACAACATCTCGTATATACCAAATCTAATGTAATTTCGCTGGATTGTGTCTTTGTATTTTCTTTTTGGCTAGAATCTTGGGTTTTAGACTCTTCCTTTGAGTCAAAGGGGTGCTCATTCAAATGTATTGGTTTATCAATGGAAAGGCTAGATGCTTTAATGTCAACATTGGTATCAACATCCTCCTTACATTCATCTACGTAGTTATTATTATAATTATTATTATTATTATTTTTATTAGGTTCCTTAAGAAGTTGTCCAGTTAATGTCTTTGCCGCAACTTTCGAAACTGCAGATAACGAAGATGATCTAGGTCTATAGTGGTTGACTTCATGAGCCAATTCTTCTGCTAATCTGTGAGCTTCTTGTTGATGTTTCATGGCTTCCTTTTGAGTTTTCAAGAAATTAGCTACTGCTAATTTATATTCTTTAGAATCTTTTGTGTATACCGAAGATTTATTTGCGGATAAGGGAGGTTTACCACCACTGTTACTATTATCTGAAATTGTTATTCCCACTGATATGGATGGTATTTCAGCCACCATATCTTCTGGAATCAGTATATTTCCAAGTTTTGGTTTTCTTGAAGGAAGTTGCTGTGGAGGATCATCATTAAATTTGTCTACAGCAAATCTCACTCTTTTTAAAGACATTTCCTTCAGATCATTTAACATTATTTGTTCATTGAATTTATCCATTGTAACTGGTTGCAACTCATTGATAGTATTGTTGTTATTATTGGTATCAGCCGAGGAAGAAGAGTGTGAACGATTATTTCTATTTGGTGATTGGGGGGATGATGGTTCTAAAGAATTCATTTTATTTGATTTTGATTGAGAATGCTTTCTTCCAAAGATTGAACCCAATAAAGATTTCTTTGGTGGTTTTTCACTTAATGATACACTTCTTTTTAATGGAGAAGACAAAGTAGAGGATGGAGTAGAGTTTCGCTGATTGGAGCTGGAGGATGGAGATAAAAGAGAAGACTGTGGAGATGAAGCCTTATTTGAATTTGGTTGTTTGTTTGGTGTACGGATTGGAATGGAAGAAACAGCTATAGAAGATGATCTTTGTCTCCTAGCTGTTCCAAATGGAGAAGCATTTTTATCTAACATCGACGTATCTTTCCCAGTATCATTACTTGAATTGATGCTGTTTGTAGTCACGTTTAAATTTGGTTTTGCAATCATTCCATTTGTTATCGATTGTGTTCTACTCAACTTATTCGATGAGTTTGACAAAGACCTTGAGTTTTCATTATTAGTTGGTTTATTGATATTACTATTAGATGATGAACGGTTTGTATTTGTCCTTGAAACCTTTGGAGAGCTCAATTGTTGTGTCTTTGCTTTAGTTTTTCTTTTACCTTTATAAAGCCAATCTAAAGGTACATCTATATCAGCAGGGATGTCTGATTTTGCAATTTTCGTATGCTTGGAAATTTTATCCTTAGTAGGAGTTGAAGGTAATCGATCTTTCGGGGATAATGACATTTACAGATCCAAGTTACGACTGTTACTGAATGCAATTGTTATTAAAATGAATATTCGAAGTACGTGTGGCGATGATATTTGAAGTATTTAAGAATCAAATGAGGCAAACAAAAGGAAAGGAACCAATTTTTTTTTGAAACTTAGTGGAATGTTATTAATGATAAATATTATCTTTTGAATGAGAAGACTATCTGACTATGCAAAAAAAGGAAGAAAGAACGGAATTGTAGGGAAATGAATGAAGTAAATGCTGAAATAAGGAATGTACCGTTGGACTCGTTAGAAAAAATCTTGGCAGTAAAATATGTTGAAATATAGTACGCCTCAAAAAGGAATTATGACACGTTTTAAATTTTGTATTAATATTATAGTGTGTCCTCCAACTCTTGCCCTTTTGGATTATTACCAATTGTTGATCAAGGGGAGCCCTAGCAGTGTTGAAGTAAATCAATAGCTAACAACCGCCTGTTCTTCTGCCCCTTATTGTCTGTAAATTGATCATTGTTGGGGGACCCTATTATCGCCAACTGTTTCGTGATTTTCCCCGCATTATCACCTCAAACGAGAGCTTTCACAATGGAATATTTTTCCCCTACTAATGAGAAACTCCGAAACTCTTCATTGGTGTGTTACGTTCATATTTGTGACACCTTTTCATTTGCCTTTGTCTAAACTACGTACTGTTTACTCTTCATTGAAAAAGATATCTTGACTTAATGTGTAGATTGCACTTCCCTGTTCATTTCCAACAACGTAATACTTAACGGCAGACCAATTATACAAAAATAGAAAACAAACTATAAATATGAATGATGAATATTCAAATTCGAACAACACAATACATTAGGAAGTTGTAAATGATTCTTAAGACTCATACGACATCTGCTTTGTTTTTTGTCGTTTCAGTCTTTGATTTCCCCACTACATAGTTAGGTATATAATTATACCTTGCTTGAAAAAGCAAACGTTGCCATTCGAAATTCAAGAAAATGAATGTTCTCTTGAACATCATTACTCCAATAAAGGGTTTATCAAGCAAACCCAGCACCGAGACAATTTAAATCATGATCTTGAAAAGGATCTCTCAGAAACTACTGGGGATGTTCTTCTTCATGTCTTTGAAATCAGTTGTTAGGATACATAGCCGTTTTCAATGCCTAAACCGGGCCGGTCGGTCACTCTGTCAGCCGGCGTTTTTCTCACTTTGAGTCAACCCTCATCACGTGATATTTTCTCACAAACACACCGCCCTCTTCCGTCCGAGAGCAATTGAGTGGGATTTTCTTTCAGCGCAAAAATAAATAAACAAAATAAAATAAAATTACCCTTTCAAAAATTTCAGTTTTTTTCAAATTTCATAATTTCCGTCCACGGAGAACTTCGAGAACTTCGCGTTCCCGTGGATCGAGCTGGAATTTGGAGTGAGGATCATAATTTACCGCTTAGTCATTGAGAAATTATACTACGTTCATACCTAGAGCTGAAAAATATTGAAAAATGGGTGTCTCACTCTAAATTAAGCATATATATATATATATATATATAATCAAAA